>NC_133208.1:3153414-3283414 GCF_958299795.1 Porites lutea | reverse complement strand
ACTGCAACTCCACAATGCTGTCAATAAGAGACTTTGCATCTGTTTGCAAGACATCTTCTGTCAGCCTTAATCTATTCTTCAAATGCAATGAAATGTGTTAAAGTACCTGCAAATTGAAACAGAAGTTGAAACATGTTAATTTAATTTTTGTCAATCTGATTTTCTTTCAGTAATGGACTGCTTTGTGTCACAGATTTTGGAATCTTGATGAAGAAGAATAGCATGGCAACTGAGAGAAAATGTAATACAATCAGAAAACAATATCAGCAAGAAAAAGTAACCCTGGGCACAAGGTAAAAATTCATCAATTTTTTTTTTCTTTTACGGTAATACAGTGTATTTACCAGTATGTGTGACATACATGTACCATAATTTATTTAGTTGATTCAGGTGACACCAACTTAATTATAAGCGAGTTTTAGTGTTTTTCTAACCTGTTTGCGTGGCGTCAATTTATTATCAGATAATTCTTGATTTTTTATATAATATTATTATATACACTCAAACAAAAAGTCATGTAGATTGATTAACTGACTAGGCTAATTGTTTGAATGGTTTTTTTAACTGACAAACTGACACTTTGATTATTTACATGTAACTAACTGGCTAACAGTTTAAATGGTTGACTGATAATCAAATTCCCTCCTCCCCGGGACGGCAAAGGTGTCAAATGCCTGGGTTATGCCTGGGGGGCGGGGAGAGGTTGAAGCTTAGATTTGACTGATACAATGTACATGAATGTAAACTGAGATAAACAGTTTTCCCTTAAGCTAAAACTTTATTTCGGATTTTGATTCCTCATGGAGAGAGTTTGGATTGCTTATAACTGCACCCCAAATGTTTGGTTGCTATAACTTCTTTCCCTGGGAATATACTTGTAAGAGAAGTTGAAACATGTTAATTTAATTTTTGTCAATCTGATTTTCTTTCAGTAATGGACTGCTTTGTGTCACAGATTTTGGAATCTTGATAAAAAGAAATGACATGACAACCTGAGAAACAATGTAATACAATCAGAAAACAAGATCAGCAAGAAAAAGCAGCCCTGAGCACAAGGTAAAAAAAATCTTCATATTGTTTTTTCTTTTACAGTAATACAGTGTTTTACCAGTATGTGTGGCATACCATAATTAATTATTTAGTTGATCCAGGTGACTCCCACTTAATTATAAGCCAATTTTAGTGTTTTTCTAACCTGTTTGCATCACGTCAATTTATTTATCAGATAATCCTTGATTTTTTATATAATATTATTATATACACTCAAACATGTAGATTGATTAGCTGACTAGGCTAATTGGTTGAATGGTTTTTGGACGGACAAATTGACACTTTGATTATTTACATGTAACTGACTGGCTAACAGTTTTAATGGTTGACTGATTATCAAATTTCCTCCTCCCCGGGACGGCAAATGACTGGGGTGTGCCTGGGGGGGGGGGGGGGGGGGTTGAAGCTCAGATTTGACTGATACAATGTACATACATGTAACTGAGATAAACAGTTCTCCCTTAAGCTGAAACTCTATTTCGGATTTTAATTCCTCATGGAGAGAGTTTATAATGTCAGTTGGGGAATGCGTATAGAGTGTGCTTAATGTCAATTGTGGAATGTGTGTGGATTTGGATTGCTACCACCCCAAATGTTTGGTTGCTCTAACTTCTTTCCCTGGAAATATACTTTAGAGACTGAGTGTGAAATCCTCTTGGTTAATATCAACAAACAGTACATGTAGTGGGGTGTAAGACCTTGTAAGTTTATACCTATTATAACCAGAATGAAGGAGACGTCATAAGTTTAGAAAACTTTGAGAGATCACTGCAACAGATTGGTGGCAATACCTCATCACACAATATTGTCTGGTTAGCAGGAGACATAAACTTTCTTGGATTTGACTGGAAGCACAATTGCCTATTTTTAATGTGTCATTTCCCTGAGCTAACCTGAAAATTTGCTGATTGTCTTGACGATCATGGCTTAGTCTAACTTACAATGTATACCAATCTTACATTGGGGTAATTAATGTCTTAGACTTGTTTATAACTACATGTAATGACAGTCTTATCATCAAGACTTGAGTCATCCAAGGAATTATTGATCATGATGCTGTGTTTGTTGAGGGTATAAATATCAAGGCAACACTCAACAAACAAAAACACAGGATGGTTTCCTTGTATAGAAAAACAGACTGGGATGCCTGAAAGAACATATGTAGACTCTGTCATGCATTCTACTACCTGTGATCTGTCAATAAGTGATTATTTGTGGTCAAGTTTTCGAGAGAAATTGACTTCTGGTATCAAGTGATTTATACCACATACAAGCATAAAATCTGTGCGATGGGGTCTTCGACCATACCCCAAACTCTACGCCATCTATCTCTGTCTCCTATTTCAATTACAAATGTTGGTATCACTAAGCTATTTTGACAACCTAAAGCCACACAAGGCCACTGGGGCTGATGGTTGTTCTCCCATAGTCCTCTGGGAGCTCTCTCCTTAGTAATAGGTAATCCCTATCATCTCACCAAGTACCAAAGGACGGGAAAAAAGCCTTAGTAACACCCATCTTTAAGAAAAGCGACAGTGACAGTCTGGCAAACTGTAGACATTTCGCTGTATCTGCAGTAAATTATTCATTTTTTTTGTTTTATGGACTATTGTCAGGGTTAGGTTCATTGTTAAGGATATGTTTTGTTTTCTTTGATTAAGTCAGCTGAGAGTAATAAATTCTATTACACCAGAGATCTTGTGAGCCCATACCTTCCACTGGAAATAATGAAAGGCTGATAGTGTTTATTTCCTCTGTAAAAAAAATGTCTAAATATTTACAATTGGTGAAATGGCAACTAATTCTCTTCATGCAAATGCAGGGAACTGCAACTCTACAATGCTGTCAATAAGAGACTTTGCATCTGTTTGCAAGACATCTGCTGTCAGCCTTAATCTATTCTTCAAATGCAATGAAATGTGTTAAAGTAGGGCAAGTTCTAACAGAAGTTGAAACATGTTAATTTAATTTTTGTCAATCTGATTTTTTTTTTCAGTAATGGACTGCTTTGTGTCACAGATTTTGGAATCTTGATGAGGAGGAATAGCATGGCAAGTGAGAGACAATGTAATACAATCAGAAAACAAGATCAGCGAGAACAAGCAGCCCTTGGGCACAAGGTGAAAATTCATCAATTTTTTTTTCTTTTACAGTAATACAGTGTATTTACCAGTATGTGTGACATACCATAAATTATTTAGTTGATTCAGGTGGCTCCAACTTAATTATAAGCCAATTTTAGTATTTTTCTAACCTGTTTGCATTGTGTCAATTTATTTATCAGATAATTCTTGATTTTTTATATAATATTATATACACTCAAACATGTAAATTGATTAACTGCCTAGGCTAACTGCTTGAATGGTTTTTGGACTGACAAACTGACACTTTGATTATTTACATGTAACTGACTGGCTAACAGTTTAAATGGTTGACATGATAATCAAATTCCCTCCTCCCCGGGACGGCAAAGGTGTCAAATGCCTGGGGTAAACCTGGGGTGGGGGGAGGTTGAAGCTTATATTTGACTGATACAATGTACATACATGTAACTGAGATAAACAGTTTTCCCTTAACATGCTTAAGCTAAAACTCTTTTTTTCGGATTTTAATTCCTCATGGAGAGAGTTTATAATGTCAGTTGTGGAATCTGCGTAGAGTGTGCTTAATGTCAGTTGTGGAATGTGCGTGGTTTTGGATTGCTACCACCACAAATGTTTGGTTGCTCTAACTTCTTTCCCTGGGAATATACTTTAGAGACTGAGTGTGAAATCCTCTGGGTTAATATCAACATACAGTACATGTAGTGGGGTGTAAGACCTTGTAAGTTTGTACCTTTTATAACCCGAATGAAGGAGACGTCATAAGTTTAGAAAACTTTGAGAGATCACTGTAACAGATTGGTGGCAATACCTCATCACACAATTGTCTGGATAGCAGGAGACATAAACTTCCCTGGATTTGACTGGAAGCACAATTGCCTATTTTCGATGTGTCATTTCCCTGAGCTAACCCGAAAATTTGCTGATTGTCTTAACGATCATGGCTTAGTCTAACTTATACTGTATAGCAATCTTACGTTGGGGTAATTAATGTCTTAGACTTGTTTATAACTACATGTAATGACAGTCTTATCGTCAAGACTCGAGTCATCCAAGGTATTATTGATCATGATGCTGTGTTTGTTGAGGGTATAAATATCAAGGCAACACTCAACAAACAAAAACACAGGATGGTTTCCTTGTATAGAAAATCAGACTGGGATGCCTGAAAGAACATATGTAGACTCTGTCATGCATTCTACTACCTGTGATCTTTCAATAAATGACTATTTGTGGTCAGGTTTTCGAGAGAAATTGACTTCTGGTATCAAGACAGTGATTTATACCACATACAAGCACAAGAAAATCTCTGCGATAGGGTCTTTGACCATACCCCTAGCCGTACGCCATCCATGTATGTCACCCATTTCAATTACAAATGTTGGTATCACTAAGCTATTATAGACAACCTAAAGCCACACAAGGCCACTGGGGCTGATGGTCATTGTCCCATAGTCCTCTGGGAGCTCTCTCCTTAGTAATAGATAATCTCTATCATCTCAGCAAGTAATAGAGGACTGGAAAAAAGCCTTGGTAACACCCATCTTTAAGAAAGGTGATAGTGACATTCTGGCAAACTGCAGACATTTCACTGTATCTGCAGTAAATTAATCATTTTCTTTGTTTTATGGACTATTGTCAGAGTTAGGTTCATTGTTAAGGATGTTTTGTTTTCTTTGATTAAGTCAGCTGGGAGTAATAAATTACATTACACCAGAGATCTTGTGAGCCCATAACTTCCACTGGGTACAATGAAAGGCTGATAGTGTTTATTTCCTCTGTAAAAAAAATGTTTAAGATGTTTACGGTTGGTGAAATGGCAACCAATTCTCTTCATGCAAATGCAAGGAACTGCAACTCTACAACACTGTCAATGTCACTGTCACTGTCAATAAGAGACTTTTGACTTTATGATTTGAACGGTTGTCGGCAGAGGCTACTTTTCGTACAACAGCTCATACCGTGAAAATGTAGCCTCTGCTCGCAGGGTAGTTAATGGCCAGTGAAGCATGAAATTTTGCACATACAGAACACGTGTCACAGGTCACAGGTCACAAGTGCAGGTCATTGCTCTGTTGATAAATAACTGAGATAAGCAGTTTCCCGTTAAGCTAAAATTATATTTCGGATTTTTATTCCTCATGGAGAGGGTTTATAACGTCAGTAGTGGAATGTGCATAGAACATGGGTAATGTCAGTTTTAGAATGTGCGTGGATTTGAATTGTTGCCACCCCAATGTTCGGTTGCTATAACTTCTTTCGCTGGAAATCTACTTTAGAGACCGAGTGTGAAATCCTCTGGGATCAACATGCATACAGTACATGTAGTGGATTGAAGACCTTGTATATTAATTTTGTACCTTTTATAACCCGGATGAAGGAGATGCCATAAGTTTAGAAAACTTTGAGAGATCACTCCAACGAATTGGTGGCAACACCTTATCAGATAATCTGGATAGTAGGAGACATGAACCTCCCTGGATTTGACTGAAAGCAATGTGTCGTATCCCTGAGCTAACCTGAAAATTCGGTGATTGTCTTGATGATCATGGTTTAGTCTAACTTATAACCAATCCTAAATGGGGTAGAAATAGGGGGTTCTCTGTTAACTCTCACAGGTTTCTGCGCCCTGTCATGTGCAGGATACATCACTCACACTCAGCAAGTTTCATTCCGCTTCAAACTAGCCTGTCCTCTGAGTATCTATCCTTTTTCTCAAGAACAATTACTCAGTGGAACAAATTGTCTGCTTCTTTCTTTAGCGAACACTGCTCTTTGTACTTTTTTTGTAAATTTATTTATTTGCATCACTGATTTACATTACTTACATATAAAACATATACATGTAAATACATGATTACATTGCTACTATACAGTAGTTACTTAACAATCCAGATCTATAATACAGAGTAGCTAAAGTAACTTAAGTTACTGTAGTTCTTGCATACTCACGCATGCACACACACATCAAAGTCAAAAGAGTTGCAGTCTGCCAGCCATTTTTCCTGACTTTTACAAGGGATAGAGGTGCTTTGAGTTAGAAATGATTTGTAAGCTAGTTTATAGGAAGCTTCAGAGGATAATAGGCTTTTGGTGTTGGATTTAGCACCTCTCATTTGTGAACAATGGTTTTTGCGTTTTGTATTCGAGATGGCACATATCAGGCCATGGTACTGTAGAAAGTGAGCTTTTGTGGCAAACTTTTCCCTGAAAGTATCAAGAATCCTCTTCCAAAAGGTCACTTACGAAGTAAATACCTAGCCTGCCGAGGACCAGTTACGATAATGGATAGGCTTGTTGTCAATACTTATAAGGGAGTTGTACCAAATTGGTGTTTCGCCGAAGTTGGAAAGTTGTTTTTTAAAATTCAGAAGTGATCACGTTTCGATAAGCTCTTTAGTGAATGGTTCTTCTATTCCCAAAGAGGCAACATCATCCGAATTAACATTACCTTGCAAAAGAAGGTTAATGTTGTGACCTGTTTGGGAGATCGAAAACTCTAAAAACAGCTTCCATTTTCCTCTGTTATGAGGATCTAGATATCGTTGAATCCATTTTGCTTTAAGAGCATGATTGAAACTTTGTAAATCTAGGATTTTGAGGCCACACTCGGCAAAGTCATTGATTATTTCTGCTCTTTTGACTTTATCTTGTTTGCCATCCCATAGGAACTTAAAAAAAGACATCTGTTATTTCTTTAAGGTTATGGTTAGATACTTTCAGAGCTGATGTAAGCTGTCTAAATCATCTACCTTTTTATTAGCCTATCAGGTTAACTTTTTTTAAATTGATTTTTGTTTTGTTTTGTTGACCAACCCAGCCAATAATCCTCAAATGTGAGGAGTACAGCTGTAAGCTGTATACAGTAAATGTATAATGTAAATGATCGCACAGCGTGCAAGGCTGCATGAGAAACATGAGTTGGTTATTGGTAGATACACCTGTAGTTGCAGTAACATCACTAATTGTCATGTCGAGTTGCATTGAGGTTTCCAAGCAACATAACTAGGGTCATCCCTGGTGTAATATAATTTATTTGTTTTCTTTGTTTTATGGACTAATGTCAGGGTTAGGTTCATTGTGAAGAATGTTTTGTTTTCTTTGTTTTAGTTAGCTGGGAGTAATAAATTACATTACACCAGAGATCTTGTGAGCCCATAACATCTACTGGGTGTAATGAAAGGCTGATAGTGTTTATTTCTTCTGTGAAAAAAATGTTTAAATGTTAACAGTAATTTTGGTGAAATGGCAAGTTCGAATTCTCTTCATGCAAATGCAGGGAACTGCAACTCTACAATGCTGCCGTTAACAGACTTTGCGTCTGTTTGCAAGACATCTGCTGTCAGCCTTAATTTATTCTTCAAATGCAATGAAATGTGTTAAAGTAGGGCAAGTTCTAACCAAAGTTGAAACATGTTAATTTAATTTTTGTCAATCTGATTTTTTTCAGTAATGGACTGCTTTGTGTCACAGATTTTGGAATCTTGATGAAGAGGAATAGCATGGCAACCTGAGAGACAATGTAATACAATCGGAAAACAAGATCAGCAAGAAAAGGCAGCCCTAGGCACAAGGTAAAAATTCATCATTTTTTTTCTTTTACAGTAATACAGTGTATTTACCAGTATGTGTGAGATACCACAAGGGAGCATTCATAATTTACCTAGAGGGTGGGCTATGATGATTTTGAGGGGGGGGGGGGGGGGTCACTCTTTTTTCCTACTATGATTTAGGGGGGGCTGTGGAAAATTTCCAACGAAAATTACATCAAGCATAGGGGGTGGGGGTCAACCATTTTTTTCCTGAAAAAGAAAAGGAAGTGAAAATATGCTGTTGGACGCTCTTATAATTCCTGTCTTTTATTTCATTTCGACAAAATGTTGATACAGAACTAGAGTATGAAACTTGATGCATGACGCCCACTTCTTGTGCTACAAGGTCTCTTTGCGAGTGGCTCAAACTCACTCTCGTCACCCTCCTCACTCTCTCTCTCTCCTCATTCTCACTCTCCTCACACTCGCTCTCCTCACTCTCACTCTCCTCACTCCGTGTTTCCCCCAAGACAGTGTCGTTGCCTTCGTCATCATCATCATCATAAATGTCAAAGCAACACTCAACAAACAAAAACGCAGGATGGTTCCCTTGTATAGAAAAACAGAGTGGGATGCCTTAAAGAACATATGTGGACTCTGTCTTGCATTCTACTACCTGTGATCTGTCAATAAATGATTATTTGTGGTCTAGTTAATTCCTGGCCAATGATAATAAAGAGAAATGGTATTCGATGGGGTGTGAACCTTGTCTTTTGCTGCTGGTAATGCGGACAATGAATTTCGTTCTTTTGCCTAAGAGGCCGTTGTAGCGCTGGAGGAAGTTAAAAGGTGTTCTTCTGCAGAGACTGCTCTATGAAAATACAATAATATTTTCCCCTTCTGCCAGAAATACGCAGAAAAGAAATATGTAACGTTTTCGGCGTGGAAATGTGAATTGCTCCTTGTGAAGTTGACATGTTTTGTCTAAAATGCGACTTAAGAAAAGAGTTTTTTTCACAAGCCCTGGTGAGAATAAAATAAAAAACCCAAAAGATTGTTTTTTCGCAGGATTAAAGATATTTTACAACTTTAACGTTTTAATCTCGAGGTGATGTTGATTGAGCAGGTTGTTGTGGTTTACAACGCTGGAATGAATTTGCCGGTTCTGACCAAAAAATAGAATATACCGCCGGCTGCTTTTACATTCCAATAATTGATTTTGTCATTTCTGGCGAAACATCCAAAAGCGATTTTAATTGGCAATCTTTTCTGAAACACCACAACCTCCTAAGTTAAAAAATATACATATTGCATGACATATCACAAAAATAGCAAAAAACCCTGACAAGGAGGCAGCTCTGGAGGCCAATTTTCCCATTTATCCTCTGGGACAGAGGTTCCAAATGCCGTTTCACCTCTGGCAGTGAGGGTTCCCATTTTACCTCTGGGACCGAGTTATAGCTCGAGCACCTCCAGTACTTGCTGGGCCGGAGTTTGGGGTCCGTCAGCAAGCTCGACAGTCCCCCCCCGTAAGTTGTCCTACCGCACGGGTTAGTCAAGCAGGCTTCAGAGAGTTGGCCATCTCTCACCGCCCTATAACCCCACCGGTACATCCGCCATGGGATATATCCAACCTAACTTTGCCTTAGAAAATCGACCTATATATTTAGATCGAAAACTCATTTCGCTCACTTATGGTACGGTTCTTCACAGACGCATGCGTTTTTGGCCCCCCCAAAATTGTTTGGACTTTTCGTTGTTTCATACACAACGTCCCCGTTCAGTTCAGCCATGAACAATATGGCTGTCATTTGTAAAAGTTGTTTTTCTTCAAAATCTCGGCTAGCCCAGCGCTCCACAAACTCTTGTTACGAAAACGCACCTTAGAGAGGTGCTCAATATGATATAAGATTGAATTTGCTATTACCTGTGCATGTCATTGGAGACTTCGTAGCATACATTATTTTTCCACCCTTCGACTACTTAAGAAATATCTAGAAGTAACCATAAACATGAAGCAAGATCGACGTCTGCACGTCAAAAATTTGATAATCAACGAACCGGAGACTGTTAAGGACACAAGCAAACAAACAGCTTTTTGTTTCACATAACTATGCAAACGACATTCTGGGAAATTTGAGTAGAGGTATACGCTTGGCGTGGTGTACGATGAGCTCCCCACCTTCCCCGCCGGCCCCAATTACGTTTGAAAATTCTCCGCTGCCTCTTAACTGGGTCCTAAGAATCATTTGTACTCGTAAACTAAAGGAAAAAACGTAAAAAGGTTTGGAGATTCAGTCAAGAACTGCCGATTCTTTGCGGCAGGCCTCTGGTGTCATCTTCTTCAGGAGCGCTTAGTGAATGCTCTTTTTGCAATGCAATTTAATAGTCAAAGATTTCTCGTTGTAAAAATTGTTCCTCGTAAAATTTCGCTATCGGGAAGATCATGAAATAAATGGAGTTATGTAAACCCGTGTAGTCAGACCAATTTGTTCTAAAGTTTAATTAGAGTTTAATAATTATTTTTTCTCATTTAGATTCCGTGTTTCCTTCACATTTATAGGAAGCTTGTTTCTTCAATAACACAAAAAGGCGGGAAAACAATCATTAGTGATTTATTTCCAGTATATATTCAGTTTAATTATTTTTGATGAAGAGGACACGTTTTCTGTGTGTATGAAAATCGAGTCTGTTTTGAGGATTTTCGAAAAGAATAACATAATAGAACGCGGTAGTTGCAAAACACAAAATGAACTTATAACTTGCCAAATTTGACTTTCGTTTTGTTTTTAGAGTAAAATTGCCTGCAACTGCTGAAAGGAAGTTAACAGTTGCATCAATTTTATACGTATTTTTCGTTCCTTTTCCATGGGACAGAGAAACCAAAAAAGTTACATAAGTCAGAAAATAGTGGACATTGTTTAATTATACGCAAAACAATACCGGTAAAATATATCACAAATGTATAGTTACACATTCTTTTGTGGAGCAACCGTTTATAAGTTCAGAAATAGCCCTTCGTTGAAGGTCGTTTCTCGGTGTTACTACTTTCTTTTGTCGATTCGACAGAATACCGATAAAATAAGTCAAAGTCTTTCAGTTACCCAACTGTTAAATGTGGCCCTTCGTTGAAGATCTTTTGCCATAGTGTTTTCGTCGTTTTCGTTGTATTCTGCGGTTTGGTTATTTATGCTTTTTTTGCGCTTATATACAAACATCTTTCTTCTTGACTTGATAGTAACCGGCTCTAAGACACGATGTACAACTTACGACTTATAATCAGCTTCTTGAACCACAAGAGACCTTCAACCGGTGATGTTTGTTCCGGCCGGGGGTTTTAAATAGGTATGGAGACTTTTGTCGCCCCATGCAACAATACTGGGGCCAACTGTGTGAACAGTACGACGAGCAAAAAATTTGGCTGGACGTTTCCTATTGGTGTTAAAAATTGTGAAAAATGACGATTGTTCGGATGAGGCAGGGCAACGGTGCACTGGGCATTTGTCGTCACAGTGAATTGCACATTGCGATGGACAGATAGCAGGTGACTGTGTCGAAAAATTAGAAGGATAGCGTTCTTCACGACAATGTTGTTGGCATGGCGAAATGCAGCTCACAGAGCAACTGCTTGGACATGGGCTTGGCTTTGGTGGAGACACCTTACAACAAAAAATGGGCATGATAGTAGGCAGTTGGAACTACAAATAGTTGGACACAATTCTTGTGTTTATTGTGATTGTTCCGTAGTAGAAACGTGTTGAGATGCATAGCAGTGTGCGGGACAAGACGATTGGCATATTTCCTGGCAATGATGCTGACAGGTTGAGGGCAGAACAAATTTGAATTTGCAGTAAAATTTGGGGCACGTAGGAAGGCAATAAGCCATTTATACGAGGAAAAATAAGACGCGTCTTACGTAAAACGCCTCTTAAATATGATGTGAACTTTCTGTATAAATGGCATATTTCATCTAAAATAGACGCAACTTAGCTAAGATGCATCTTATTTTAGAACAGCTCTTAACACCTGTTCTTAGATAAAACGCGTCTTAGCTAAGACGAGAAAAACTTCGTATAAATGACCTTCGTGTCTTACATAAGACGTGAAGGCATAGTACGCATGCGTTAATGTTTGGCAGGAAAACATGACGCCGTAACTTTGAAATGCGCACCATGTTGGATTTCCGTTGCTATGGGAAACATTCACCTAAAAATGGGTCAAGAACAGAAATAAGATGCGAACCATGAAATAAGAGCTGTTTTCGTCTTAGATAAAACATGCTCGTATAAATGGTGTAGTTCACGTCATATTTTCCTCGTATAAATGGCCCTAATGTGACTGACAAACTGGATTACACGTCAGTTGCATCGGGATGTCAGCGGCTGGTGTTAACTGTTGTGAACAGCAGTGACTGGGACACAGATGATCACGGGCAGTCTTGCAATGGCTTGGACAAAGAGATACAGAAAAGAAACTTTACAACAGTGCATGGGGCATAATTCATGACAGCTTGCGTGGCATTCAGAGGGACATATCGGCAGAGTTGACACAGTAGGAAGACTGCAGCAACGATCAGGGCACCCTGTTCCACAACTAAAGCTACAATGACCTGGGCAACCAACTGACTCAGGAACTTTATAGCAGTGATCCAGGCAGGTTGCTCAGGGAGACTCCCATTTGAAAGGGGCAGGGATGCTCGTAGTCTCGCTTAGGGGTGTAAATTTTTGGATTTTGGTCTCAGTTAGGGTGTTCTGGCCAAAACCTCATTATATTTAGCCATAAAGGTCTCTTTTAGGCTTGCACTTGAAGATATAATATATTTTGCCTGTTTGTTTTATTTACTCAATTCATGTAATCAAAGTTTTTATAACATCAATTCCTAAAGAACATTGTAACAAAATGGTGTCTTTTAGGGGTAAAATAAAGGTGGGCCCACGCCCAGGTTGGTCTCCTTTAGGGGTTTCATTCAAAATTTCTGACGGGCATCCAAGTCCCCCCAGGGCTTGTGCAGAAATATACACTGTTTGCATTTGGAACAGGCACTTGAAACTTTACTGGAGGAAATGAAGCTTGATACAAATGTCGTTGATGAAACATTCGCTTTACAACTTGGATCTTTTTCTGAGCATACAGCTGCTTGCGCAAATATATAACCATGCTGTGTTGTGTCACAGCTGTATGTCTTTGTGAAATTAGCGAGAAATCAGTCCTGGGTTAATCTTTTATTTTCTGTCCTGCAAGACTTGATCCTCGACTCAATTCTCAATAGCTTGTTCTTGATTCTCAATTCTTGATTCTCGATTCGTGCGGGAATTGAGAAACATGATTTGTGCCAAGAATCAAGACTCACAACGGACTGTCAACTTACTTTTGAACAGTACTCTAACTGTTTGAATGGTTGATTCACTGATGAAATAATGGTGATTAATGATTAACCGAGTGGCTTGATTGATAACTTGATTGAATGGTTGATTGACTGCCAGACAAACTGTTAAATTCATTAACTGACATTAACTGGCTCACTTTTTGAATGGTTGATAGGTGGACTGATGGACTGACTGACATTTAATGTTTTGTAAATGTAATTGCAATTTTTTGTAATTTTTCTTCAAATTGCCAGTACAATTCTCACTGTCTATTAAGCAACAGATAGTCAATATGTTAGTCAATTATAATGCAAAATTTGTAATTATATTGCTCTTCAGTACACCTTACTTTTGACTTAGTGTTTTATCTATCTTTAGAAGCATAATACCAGTAATACCACTGCGTTATAGAATGTATTTTTACATGTAAATATTTATGTAAAATTCTCTTTCTTGCTTCATAGGAAGCAACTACCAGAGTGGTAGACTGATGGAGGTTTACATTAATAAGTGTGGAGTAGTGTTGGACACTAGATGGGAACAAATCGACTGGCTAGATGACATAACATATATACACCTGGTACAAGGCAACTGGATAATGAAGAGGGCATACTGAAAGGCAAACAAGACAGCTGGCTGGGCAATGGACAGGGCAAACTAGAGCTGGCTGCTGGATGACATCACCTAGTACAAGAAGTGTCAATGGAGAGGATGGATTAGACGGCAAATGATATGAGACATCATGTGTGCCTGGTTCAAGAGTTGGGTTGTGGATCGTGGAGAGTCTTGCAACACCTGGTTTGTATTATGTGATAATTGCATTCGCTAGAAATCTTAATTAAATATTATCTTACCATTAGTATCTTTATGAATGATAACAATAATACTTTTCTAAGTCCTGATCGCAAAAATGATTTAAAAAATTTCTGGCCCTGCCCAGGAGGCCTGAATGTGGGGTACAGCTGGCCTGGGGTTTTCCTCCTAGGAGCTAGTGGACGTACGGGGAGGTTTTTCACCCAGCTGTTGTTCCACAACCCCCATTCACTCAAGATTTTCTTAAACAAAAGGACAGAACTTTAATATTATAGATTATAAAAAATGCATGTCAATCATTTAATTACCCAATTGTTGTATGACTGAAATAACTTCCATATAACATGTCTGTAGGTCTGGAGTCCAATTTTTTTAGATTGAAACCTAATCTTTGCAAATATTGATATGATCTCTGGGGTCTACAAAAATTTTTTCTGGGAAACAGTGGAAACTTAAGAAATTATATTTAAGCATTTTAAGGGGGGTTGCTAGAAAGTAGTGTGAGATGTCCAGAAATTTTGATTTATTTGGCTTTTATCAACAAAAAAATTATTTTTGGGGATCTTCATTATTGAAGGCTAGGTGAAATTTTCAAAAATCCTTCATATTTATATGCATGTAGTCTCACTTTTTTCAGTTGTGTGATAAATTGGAAGTAATTTCTTGATTGGCAAAAAAAATTCATTAATAATACACGTAATTAGTCCAGTGTGTGTGTGCCACCATTGTACAAACAGAGGCCATTGGGAAATGACAATAATTATTAGCATTTTTACATTTGGGACTGGTTTCATTGAATAAATCACTTCTATACAAAGGATTGTAAAGTTTTGATCTTTAATTGGCAAGTCATTCCTAGACACATGTTTGTACAACCACTTAACGATAAGGTTTAAAGCTTTCATCGCAAGATTCCAATGAGCAGTGGTTTTGTTTAACACAACATCTTAGTAGTAGCTTATGACTGCAGCAATAGGAGTCAAACAATCTCATAAAGCTTGGGAAAGGTTAGGGTCACATTTCAAGGACAGGTTTTTGTTTCATTATTTTGAGCAGTAAATTAGTCTGACAATTATTAATGGGGGAGGACACTTGTGAGGTTGCTGTTGGAAGGTTGCTATGGTTACCTCCTTGTGCCTTTCTTGGTAACTAAACATCCTTGCCATCAGTTTTCTAGGCACCAATTCCCGTGCTCATCTATTAGTGATGAATTTAATAATCAACCAACGGGTTATATCAGATGTTATGCTTATTTTCTGAAATATCTTTCTTTCCCCTGGAGATTTTAGTAGGAGGGTGTGGGTCTGTTGGAGGATTAATTACAGGGAAATTACACACTCATAGAATCATTTAGATTATTGCATCCAGGAACCCAGTGCCATATTGTTCATTTGAAACATGAGTGGTCACATGAAGCTGCAACTTGATAATTTTTTGCCTTTTCAAACTTTGCTGAATTAACTTTGTTTCATATTATGGCTGATGATAGACAAGAGCGTTATGCATTTCCTGAGCAACAGGAGAATAGAACACTACAATAGAAAAGATGTCCTGGGAATTCTTCAAAAATTCAAGTTGCAACAAGAAAATAAAAGTAGCCAGATATTAGTGTCTGCTGTGAGTCAGAGAGAATTTACGTTCCCTTCATCTCTCCAAGCTCTTGTTTAAAGTATCAATGGTTATTTTCAAGAAAATAGAGTAAGATTTTGTGCTTTCTGGAACCAGGGTCATGGATAGGATAATATGTTATTGCATCATTTTACTCTTAAGGAAAGCATGTCAGGTCTTATTAATGAAGGTAGGGAAGATGACATACTGGTATTTTGGCCTGAAATAGAGTAAAGGTACCCAGGACACACGTCATGATAGACTATAATAATGTTATCATAATTTTACAATAATTACCTTTCTTCAATACATTAAGGTTACCACATTTGTCAGCACATCAGTTAGGTTACCACATTTTTCCCATTTGGTTGGTCAGTGTTCTTTACTGCTATGGCAATTTTAATTAGAGGGTTTAAACACTTCATTTCTTCAGACGTCATTTCACAGGGTAACAAGTAAAGGCATTGTAGAATGTGAGCTGTTTTCTAAAGTTACATGTTTAGATTCCTTTGATGCTGAAAACTGGTAACCTGGTGTTTTTAACTGCTCATTGGAATCTTGTTTAGCATCACTGGGAATACTAGGTGGGGTCAGATGTTTTCATCATTAATAATTAATAATTGATCAGTAATTTAATCAAAAATTATTGACAGCATGTTGAAATCAACACTTTGCTACCAAACTTTCGCATATTTGAAGGACAGGCATTTTCTGCCCTCCTGACAATTAGGGCAACACTACTTTTTACTTATTCAAGTAATCTGGGAAAAAATCAGCTTTAGGTCCAGGTTTTTTCACATTAAGGCATCATAATGTTGGTAGCAGTGTGTTGTTCCTGTTTTATAAGCAAGGTGAAGCAGTTAAAAACTGGAATGTCAAAATTTGATTGATTCTTTTTGATGTTCTCTAGGGTAAAAATAATTTGCTTTTGTGTGAAAACAAAGTAAATCCCAAATTTAGGACTGAAATGCAAAAGATTTAGTTTTTTTCACAGTTCTTATATTATCAGGATTCAGCCTGTTGGAACCCTGGGGGTAATTCAGAGAATCATATTTAACTTTGAAATTGTTTGCTTTCAAAACTTAGTTGTTACAGTTGGGTGGGGATGTGTTTGGTTATAATGCTTCCCTTGCTTATAATATTTATATAAATTATTATTGTTATTATTATTACTTTTATCATTTATCATTAGACCATTGGCACAATTGCTTTATCCAACTGCAAACTACCAGAGGATTCTTTAGTTATTCAAGGATCCTTTAGTTATTAAAACTTTGATTCGTTTAGTTTCTTTGGGATCACTGAATTTAATTATGGAACCTGGGAATTAATAGGAATTCTGGTAGTATTTTGTAGTCAAGTGTAGCCGTTGTAAACGTTAATGGTCTATTGAAATCCTATATTATTTACACAGCAACTAGCAAGCCTATTAGCATCACAAGTAGGACTTTAAACCAGGCATTAACTATCAATCAATCAATCAACAGCTTTATTTAAGTGTCTAATCTTCTAGCTTTCCGTCAGGCCTACTAATCGGGGACACTAGCATTAATTAAACCCTCACAAGCATAAATCATTTATTGCTAAAGACTAAGTGATTCTGTATTGGCAGTAAAAAAGGGGTCAATTTAAATACATTTGATTGGACACATACACAGACAAAAAAGAGCTTCAAGGTTTAAGTTCATTATCCCATACAACATACTACAAGGCATAAGTTCTAGCTGCCTCTGCCTATTAAATGTTTACCATCAAACAGGAACCAAACGGAAATAATTTAACAAAACCATAAAGTACTGAAAGACTGTTTTTCTTGCAAGGTTAACTTACAATGACACAAAGTACTGGGTGCATTAATAAGGTTAGATTTTATCAAAGACGTAATATTTATTTAATACTGTTTAAGGTCATCGCTGGTCTGTTTGTTTCATCCCCAGCTGTCATCTCGTGCAAATCTAGAAAACAAAATAGCACCTATAATTTCACAACTTACACAGTTGCAGCTTTGCAATGGTTTTACGGTTTTACCATTGGAGAACACGAAGAACTTTTAGAACAGCTTTCAAACATCCTAGCAACATTATTCAAGACAGCATAATTAACACTGCAGGCTATTAGTGACCATCACATTCTCTTAATTATGTTCAGATAATTATTTTATGATATGCATGTCTATATTTCTTGGTGTTACATAAGTTCCTGCTTAAATATCATGTTGTTATTTAGTTGTTGTTGTTTTTTTTTTACTCTAGGTTTTTGCTTCTTAGCAGTAAAAAAATAGTAAAAAGATTAGGGTTACAAGTAATTTTTTTCGGAATTTTACTGTAACACCAAGTAATATAGGGCTATTATGTTTTTAAAGTGCTAATAGGCTTGCATTTTCTACTTAAAATTTTAGCTTCCTATTTAATTTCAGATCTAAGGTGGCACACTCACAAGATTAGGAGCCCATCACTTGGGAAAGTTCATGTTTAATCTAGCCAACCTCGCTCCTGCTGGGCTGTGGAAGCTCTGCCTCTGAGAAGGTGTGAATTCTGATGTCCTCTGAGATATTCCAATGGAGAAATCCTGGGAAGCTTTATCTGATCTTGTAATTCACGCTGTGGGCAGTTGGGCACTTGGAAGATTTGGCCGTTTGTTCCCAAGTGGGGAGGACAGTGTGGAGGAAGGTGAGAGTTTGCTTCTTATGTTCTTGGGGCTTCATTCATTTTGTCATAATACTACCCACACCTTTTTCCAAAAAACCCCAGTAAGGTGCTTGCCTGCAAACAATATGTCTGGGAATGTTCCACTGCGGTAGGATGAAAAACGGGGGTGCTAACATTGTGTGACTAACGAAGTAGGTGAGTGGACGGAGGATTCGAGGACAGAGGATTGGACACTGAATCTCACTAGTGTGGCGTGGGTGGATTTTTGCAAATGACATCAAATTGAGCTGATAGTCATAAAAATCTCTCTAATGGGGGGCCACTGGTAATGGAGTTCTCTTCTAAACCTAAAAATTTCACATCTTTCTCAAGCTTGCTTAGGCCTAATAATAAATAACCTTTCAAACCATCGCAGAGGATATATTCAAATCAATTATTATCTTAATTATCATTTCATTCTCATATTTCCGGCTTGAATTATCTAAAACTGATCAGAACTAAGGTTTTATTACATCAACATCTGTTGTTTTTTTGTCTGTTGTTTTTGTGTCAACTGGAAACAACAGTCAAACAAACGTGGTTGTTGATGTTAAAGACTAACTTCTCTTTGATATTATTTAAACCTTCGGAAAGCAAAATAACTAAACCATTTTAATTTAGGATTCAATTATTATCTTAATCATCATTTCATTCTCATATTTCCGGCCTGAATTATCTAAAACTGATCAGAACTAAGGTTTTATTACATCAACATCTATTGTTTTTTTGTCTGTTGTTTTTGTGTCAACTGGAAACAACAGTCAAACAAACTTGGCTGTTGATGTTTACTAACTTCTCTTTGATATTACTTAAGCCTTCGGAAACCTAGATAACTAAACCGTATTAATTTAGGATCAAATTATTACGATTAAATTAACTTGTTCAATCAGACTGCTGTGGAATTCTTCTCTATTTCCTTTTTTTGAAAGGGACATTGAGTAGATTTCCTTGGCTTGTGTGATAAATCAAGTTAATTTGACCTTCACGCTTTAGGTTCGGTTGTAGGCATAAATTTATAAACAACGTTTTATCATAAGCATAGATTTTAGTATCTTCCTTAAATTTTCAGCTAATTTCATTCAGCAGTGACTTCAATTGATACATTAAAATCGGCTTTCCCATAAAGGACTGGAAGATTCTTCTTATTTCTTTCTTTTCTTTTTTTTTAAAAAGTAAACAACGCATTTGACTAGTTCCAGTCTTTTGTTGGAAACCTGATATTAAGTATCCGTTCCGGTCACGACAGCTGAAACATCTCTAGGGAAATTGGCTCAAATTACTATTCCGGCAAATTTTCATTATTATGCGGATACTCGTCGCGGCTAGCTGCATAAATTAAGAATTAAATCAAATCCAAGTTTTTCCAGCTAACATTTAATTTTACTTTATAGGATAAAAAAACATATATTTCCTCTAATTTCCGTAATTTCCTTTATCGTTTCGAAATGCGAAAATTTGTCCGTTATTTTTCATTAGAAGTAAAAGGATCCAAAATTTAACTTAAATGAAATATTTATTTACAAAGTCGCTCAAGATCTAATCCCTTTGGCGAAATTTGAAGGCGAAATCTATTCGGCACTGATTCTAAATAACGGCATCCTAATTCATAATAGGGCGGGCAAATTTAGATATTAAGAAACATTAAGACCAAAACTCAATCGCGGCACATCGGCATTTTAGGATAAATGATAATAAACGGCGTTAGACTAAATCTTATTTCACCTAAACATTAATCACTAAACATTGAAATAGGGTGAGAGAAATCCAGCATTAGTTGCTTCTCAGAGGAGAGATTATTATTGACTTGTGCTCTTTGGTGAAGTTTGTGAAATGAAGGTCAGTCAGACCAGCGCGATTCTTTGTCCAATTCTCTACCTTCGTTTCTGACGGACACGCATTCGAAAAGTGAGTTACACTCTGTAGCACCCTCTTTTTTCTTGTCCGAGTCTCTGGATATTTTCACGATGTATTGACTTTGTAGATACGCGTCTTCAACTAAAACAAATTATATTTTTCGCTGAGAATTATTTTTGGCCGGTGTGGTATTGTGACGAAAATGAATGGGACCCTGAGGGCATGAGGAGCAAACTCTCACTTTCCTCTACGCTGCCCACCCCACTTTGGAACAAACGGCTGAATTTTCTAAGTGTCCAACTGCCCCCAGCTTGAATGAAGGGATTAGATAAAACAGACCAGGATTTTAAAGTTGGAATATCAAATGAGGACAGAAAAATGAACACCGACTCGGAGCAGAGTGGAAGCGGCCCGGCAGGGGCGAGGAAGGCTAGATTACTTTTTTTTTAATATTTTTTTTATTGTAAATAAATGGACAACAGAGACGAGTTTTATTTCTTCAATAAAGTATTGTTATCTTCAGTACCCGTGCTGTTTACTTTGTAATCTAACTACTTGAGTGAACCACATAAACACCCTAAAGGACCGGACATAGCAAAACATTGCGCGCAGTAAAGACTTGTTTACAACAGCGACATAAACACAAGCATAAGTGCGGACGTAACAGCACAAGAATAAACACAAACACAGGAGAAAGTACGCACTGATTCTTTCTACTCTCACCAGTAATTCACGCATTTAAAGAACAAGTACAAGAAAACCAAACGCGTTCGTTTTATTCTTCTTACGCTTGCTCTTTAATTTTGTGAATTAGTGATGATCGAGAAAAGAATGAGTGTGTTCCTTCTTCCCATGTTTCTGCTTATGCTTTTGTTGTTGACGATCTCACTGAACTCAGTTGTACCGGTTTTGCTTGCGTATATGTCGCTAGTATAAACTTATCTTTAACTTACACCGTTTTCCAACCAAGCGATTGTTGCATTCAATATTGTTGCAGATTTATTGAACAAACTGCTTTTCTCTACACATCGCAAGCAACAATCTCAGCGCTAAAAAACGACGTAAATTTACTGCACGCAATGCTTCAATGTGTCCGCGCCTTTACGTTTGAGAAAACCATAAGTACTTCAACAATAAAGTACAAGTGTCGATGCGAACTTGGAAAAACAAAACACTATTATTATTAGCCCACGCAAATTTTGTAACATTTTAAGGTGTTTCGATTGAGTTTTTCGGAGACCATACCGATATTTTTCAATCATATTAAAAGTGATTTTATTCTTGTGTGATCGCTATGAAGTTTTTACCACTGAATGATTTTGGATTGAATAGCCGTGATAAATTGTTTAATAAAAAAGTTCTAAATGACTCAAATTAATCCTATGCTGCTTAATATCATATTTCGCTGCTTGGAAATTTTGGTGAATTTTCTTTCATGCGATCCTGAAAACTACGCTGTTATCTCACCACCTGTGTAATTGCAACTTTATTCTAAATTTTGATTATTAGCGTTTCTCTGTATATCTCTAGAACGACTTGACAGAATTCTTTTTAAACCTCATCAAATAATCTTCATGATGCGCATAATAATGTCCGAAACTTTCGTTAAGATCCATTTACTGTAACACCTTGAAATTTCAAGGCAAACGTAGCCTACAAACCGGCCAAAAATCTGCGTTAGTACAACATTCATCGTTTTGACGTTATGCTAATTTTTCCAAATTAATGCGGATCATGCATACCTCCATGACCAGTACATTTTAGTTTGAATTTTGTTGCAACTTTTGAATGTAAAACATTGACAATATTCGCACAAAGGCGAAGGAAAAACATCGGTATGGTCTCCGAAAAACTGTATTGAAACACCTCAAGGTCTTTCTCAAACTCGCACTAACAATCGTATTTTCAGATTAAAGCACTAGCTGGTTTAAATCGAGAGAGAGAGAGAGAGCTAAGTTCTGCTTTTGATAAACCCTCCGTAAATCTTTGTGGTAAAAATCAGACTCATCTTTGTCAAACAGTTTGCATTTCGACGCAAAGTAAGCAACAAACAAGTGTTTTACAGAAACGAAATCGACCAAAAAAAAATCTCGAGTGTCTTATTCTTGTGAAATAAAATGGTGCAGTCTTCCTTGAAGTGGCTCTTGGGGTCGTCACGCAGCTAGAGGCAAACGCCTTGCGTGACGATCTCAAGGACAACTGCAAACAAGACTACGCTTCTGAAGCAAACTGTGAATTAAAAAAATTCATGACGCACTCATTTGTGGCGCATTTTGCGATATAAACAAATCGTTGATAAAGTCAGTCTGAAATTACACAAAGCGTTATCCAAGACCTTTTGTCTTGATACTGTGAACTTCTTTTACTCCCCAAGTGATGAAAATGCTTATTCTCCTTGCTAATTCTCACAGTTCGCTCATAATGGTTAAGTGATTTCGCGCGTGCCAAACTAATACCCTAAATTGTCGTTTTCTTCTTCTAACCACCCTTCCAGCTTCAAACCGTACTGGTTGTGACTAAAAAACGATTCCATAGTTCAAGGCGCCAAAAGCTAGTACCCACTCCCCTTGCAATTTAGGCAATTTAAGGTAGATTTGAGATTCGTCAAAAAGTTCACAGTAAGTTAACCAAGAAATAAACTAGCACAGACATGCGATCCACCAAGACTATACAGTCAAGACAAGTCATTCATTCAATTAGTATTAAAAAATAAAGTCAAGTCAAAGTCAATAAACCACTAAGTTGTTCAGTCAATACGTCGATATCCCAGTCAAGTAGTAAATAAGAAGATATATCAATATGTCATGCAGTCAGCAAGTAACGAGGTAAATTGATCAACTAGTTAGGAAAACAAGCCCTCCTGGACTATAAAAATATGGATTTCACATAGTCGCCATACTGGATTTTTTAAAGGGGTCAACCCATGACTTTGGTCAAAAATTGCAAATTTCCTCTTCGTTTGTTTTAGGAAAAAAATAGGCGTTGACGTAGTGTTTGACGATTATCTAGTTAGAAAACAAGTCGTCCTAGACTATAAAATATTGATTTTAAACAGCGGCTATATTGGATTTCACCATGATTTTGGTCATGATTTTGACCCATTCACCCATGATTTTGGTCAAAAAATGGAAATTTTATCTTTTGTATCTTTTAGGACAAATGGGCCTTGAAATATTGTTTGAGACTATAAAATTTTGGATATTACAAAGTTGCCATGCTGAGATTTTTACATAGGGGTTAACCCAAGATTTTGGTCAAAAATTGCAAATTTCCTCTTTGTTTGTTTGTTTGCTTTGTTTTTTGGCAAAATAAGTCTAGAAATAATGTCTGATGGTCATCTAGTTAAAAATCAAGACCTCAGCCAATCGAAGGTGCTAGCAATTTAACGACTAATAAGTCGTTTTTTCTTGCAACAAATCATTCAGCTTGTATAAATTTTTGTCCACAGTCAGCCAGTTAGTCAATCAGTCACTGAGTCAGTTAGTCTGTCAACCAGTCGATCAGTCAGTCAATCAGCCAGTCAGTCATTCAGCCAGTCTAGTTAGAAGAAAAGCCGTCCTGGCTATAAAGATATTTATTTTACACGGTGGCCACATTGAAATTTTTTCAACAGGGTTAACCCATGATTTTGGGCAAAATTGGAAATTTCATCTTAATTTGTTTTTGAACAAAATGGGCCTAGAAATAATGTTTGCTGATCATCAAGTTAGAAAACAAGCCTTCCTAGACTATAAAAATATTGACTTTAAACAGTGGCCATATTGAGATTTTTTTGAGTCAGATTTCAGTTTTTTTCATGATTTTGGTCAAACATTGCAAAGTTCCTCTTTGATTGTTTTAGAATACAATGGGCATTGAAGTAGTGTTTGATGATTATCTTGTTAGAAAACAAGCCGTCCCAGACTACAAAATATTATTATGTATTTTACATAGTCGCCATATTTAAATCTTTTAAGGGGGTTAACCAATCTTATTGGGCCAAAATTGGAAATTTCGTGTTAGTTTGGTTTTGGACAAAATGTGCCTAGAAATAATGTCTGATGACCATAGTTAAAAAAATAAAAAAAACAAGCCCTCCCAGATTAAAAGATTAAAATTATGTTTTTTCGACTGGCCCATACAGGTCTTCATCAGTCATTCAGTCATGATTGCTAAGTCTGTACTGGTAATCAATTCGCCAGTCAGTCAGTCGGACAGTCAACGAGTCAGTCAGCCAGTCAGTCAGCAAGTCAGTCAAAAAGTCAGTCAGTCAGTCAAAGAGGCAGTCAGTTAGTCAGTCACTCCATTTGTCAGTATGTAAGTCAGGCAGTGAGACAGTCAACAAGCCAGTCAGTTAGTCAGTCAGTCAGTCAGTCAGCAAGTCAGTCAATAAGTTAGTCACTCAGTATGCCAGTCAGTCAGTCCACCAGTCAGGCTGTCGGTCAGTCAGTCAGCCAGTTAGTCAGCCAGTCAGTCATACGGTCAGCCAGTTAATCAGTCATCAGCCAGTCAGTCATTCAGCACAGTTCCTCAGTCAGCCAGTCAGTCAGTCAGCCAACAAGCCAGTCAGTTAGACAGCCACTCATGAGCCAGTCAGCCATTTAGCACAGTCGGTCAGTCAGCCAGTCCGCCAGTCAGCCATTCAAACAGTTGGTCAGTCAGCCAGTCTGTCAGTCAGTCATTCAGCCAGTCAGTCAGTCAACCAGTCCGTCAACAAGCCAGTCAGTTAGTCAGTCAGTCAGCAAGTCAGTAAGTCAGTCAATAAGTCAGTCACTCAGTATGTCAGTAAGTCAGACAGCGAGCCAGTTAGTCAGTCATCAGCCAGTAACTAAGTGTCAGTCATTCAGCCAGTCAGTCAGTTAGTCAGTCAGTCAGTCAGTGAGTCAGTCAGCCAGCCAGCCAGCCAGCCAATTAGTTAGCAAGTCGAAAAGTTTGTCAGTCTACCAGAAATTCAGTCAGACAGTAAGCCAGTCAGTCAGTATGCTAGTCAGTCAGGCAGCTAACATGTCAGTCAGTTAGTGATGCTGGCTGTATAAGCCACAATGTAGATAGCATGTCTGATCTAACCAACGGTCAATTTTACATCTTCTCATCTTACATGTAAAAATCATGAGAACTTTTAACAAAGTTCTAACCACAGTGCCAACAAAATTCGAATTTTTTTATAGTTTTCAAATTTCAAATTTTGCAAAATTATGAATGACACTTTAGCCCATTTCAAAATTTTTACAACGTTGTTGTTTGATAAAGTGCTAAGTTCAACCATTTTTTGCTAATTTTTATGGAGTTGTTGTGTTGAGGTTGCCACTTTGAGTTGCATATTTTCTTTTCAGCAACACTCTTAACTTAATTCATATACATAAGGTTCTTTGAACCAGAAATTGACTTGGCTGAATGATAATAATTATGAAACTTCAATGCACATTAATGTAAGCTTGCAGCACATTGCAAGATGATCTTTATGCTGGAAAAATTAAAGCAAGCTTGTTTCTCCTTTTTAAGCCAAACTTTCCCTTGTTTTCTTTCACTTTTCCACATGTTTGTTGACACAATGATTGTGAGCTTTAACCAAAGTTTTCATGGTTTATTGACAATATGGTAGTTTCAAATTTTTGCAATGACTTTGCAAGTGCAAAAATTGGCACATGAAAATGATGTAAAACTGCCTTTTAACTATAGCAGAACTTAGCATATATCTGTAACATAGCTGTGGCAAAACTGATCAAAAGCAAACTAATACTTATCCAGGAGTAAAATCAAAAATCTATTTGGCATGATTATTTATCAAGCCGAATTTTTTCAACTGAGTGGTTCTTTGCACAATACGATTATAAAATTGAATTTTGATATGCATTTTCATTGAATAAGATGAAGGCTGTGACAATTCCAAAATCCAGTCAGAATATCAATGTGAAACTGCTACATGTAACTTGCTCCAGTGATTCATTGATACTTTCAAATTAAGTTTCAAGTGGTATGAACACTTAAAAGTGTTTTGGACAGTTTTCCTTCATTTTGTGTAGACAGTGATTTGGATTGCCTTTTGAGCTTCAAATACAGACTGTTTTTCCTGAAAAGGTTAGGGTCAAGTGAATTTTTCAAACTACACTACATTGATTCAACTCACTTTTATCAATTACCTTCAATTCTTTGAGTTGTTCCTGATTCTGTTCAAAACCAAAACCAAGTCTTCTGCATTTATTATAACAGCAACTTAAGTAGTTTTCCCATGAACTACATATGAGGAATCAGCTGTTGATACTTTTGCCCTGTACGTTTTACTTACTAATTTCTGCAGTTGAAAGATTGTATTAAAAAACCTCGTAGCACAAAAAACCCTGTACAAAGAAATCTCCACATGCCTTGTATCATGTGAATGTTGTAGTGAATTACTGGGTGTGTGCACACCAACCAACCCCTTAAAGATGCACTTTATTGTTCACTCCTATAAAGTGCATTTAAATGCATTTTTAATTTTATGTCCTGGATAAGATTAATAAATTATTGTCTTTTGACCAGGCATTAAGCCACATTTTGTTTATCTGGTTCACTCAAGAGCTAGATTACAAAGCGATCTGAACAGCACTTATATGGTACTTAAGATAACCTCTAAAGCTTAAATGTTGAAGACTTGATCCAGTCTGTTTGTGGCATAGTGCATCTGATCTGGATAAGAAAAATATGAGCCTACATAAGCAACAGGTGAAACCAACTTAGTCAAGTTACAGTCACTAAGGATTACAATAATATGTAACAATTATTCACCGAAGTGTCGGTGGCTAGTGATGGATACTTACCGAAGCCGCGTTAGCGGCAAGTAAATATCCATCACTAGCCACCGACACTTCGGTGAATAATTGTTTTAGTATATAATAAAACAGTGAGATAATTGAGCCCCAAAATGATGATTTTTAACTCATTTACTGTTGCCTGAAACGATTACAATTTTGGTGCGCAATGACCAAACGGTCGCTGTCGTCGCTTTTTCTTGCCGGCAAATAAAACTTTTGAAGGCATTTGTTTAGCTTTTGCGGGGAAATTTCCTCAAAAGGAGTTGTGAATTGTTTTTGTATTTAAAATCATTCTGTAAAAAGGATTATTAGACTTAGTTTTAAGCTTATTTATGAACAAGTCAACTAAAAAAAGTAACGCAAGACTTAAACTTAATTTGCATTTGTAAACAACAAAACTTTTTCGCCGGTTTTATCAATAAATTCAAGTAAAAAAGAAAAAGCTTTACCTGTGAAAACTTCCACCCCGAGCTTCGTCACTTTCTTCGTGTATTTCGGAAACAACTTGCTTGATTAGTTGTGAAATTTTTTTGTTTGTTACGGCAGCAAACCGGGAAGGCATTTTGCAACTTACGCGAGTTTGGCGTCTCTCACTCGGAGGAACTGGAGGTGAATCAGTGAATAGTGCAGGATATTCACTGATTGAGTAACCAATCAGAGCGCGCGAAAAACACTATCCACTGTTTTAGTATATACTAAAATATATTATTCTGTTTATCAGTTCACCCTGCCCAATCAAAGTTGTTATTTCAAGGGTTGGATAAAATCTTACAATCTCATGAGCAAGAGAGCTTGAATTGTACAACGTCTCATAAACATTTTTCGCCAAATAAATACGTAGGTGCCTCTTGCCTTTTTGTAACAGATTGTAGCCATGATAATTAAAATTTATAATTTATTATAATTTTATGATAATAATAATAATAATAACTTTACTCAGTGAGGATAAACACATCACATTCAGAGACTGGTAAATTTGAGGAGGTAAAGATATATATGCTCAGAAATGCCCAAATTAACTGGGAGTGGTCCCTAATCAAAATGACAACAAATTTACTCAATGATTAAGTCAAAGTCTACTTTGCAACGCTAGTAGTACATGTAACACCAGTAACGGTCACAAACCAACCTGTGAACTTGCGATCTCTTTCCTGTGGCAATAATCTCCTTTAGTTTGCACAGCTGCCTCCATCACTGGAGCCACTCATGAACATGCATCTGATGATCTGTTCCACCCTGTTAAAAACAAATTGACCACATTAACTTTAATATCAAAAGATTTCAACTGAATAAGGGTTGTGGAACAACAGTGGGGTGAAATACCTTCCTGTCTACAGAACAACTTGCTTTTAAGGGGAAAACCCCACCCCAGGGGTGTCAGTAAGGGCTGGAGGCCCAGGATTTTCCCCGGCTTCTAAGGGCATAATTAACCCTTGACTACATTCATAGCAAACAAAAGTAAAATAAAACAAAAGAGACATCTTAACTGTTCAATTACCCAGCCCATGAAAACAGACATTTCTCGTCACTCATTGCCACTGAGGGACATTACACAAGTAGGAACGTCTGCCACACTCCACACTGATGATGTAAAAAAATACGTCCGGAATTTGGTCATAAGTGCTGACTAGACAACGGAGTAGTGACATTCTTGTAGTAAAAATTTACACTGGAACAGTAAATCACACTTAATGTAGTATGATATGCCACAGCTCCAAAGAATTGTTACTGTTATGAGTGGAGCAACTCATGCCATGTAACGAGCCATAAATGTGCAATAATTTTATCGAACTACAAAGGTACAGACAGGAACCAAGGTCAAAATTTTGCCACACTGTCTCGTTTGTTTGTAACATTCGCTCTGTATGGCTAGATCTAATAAATACCCCTATTCATATCTCATTGTATGCACTGTGTGTTCTTCCAGTGCTATTGTACACCATCGTCCATTGGCTTAGCTTTAGATAGATGTCTAGCTATAAATCTATAGGAAAACAGGTAATACTTGTGGAATATATTCTTCATCAGTATGGAATTTCTGTCGCTGAGACCCAGAGGTTCCTCCTTGCCAAACATCCCAAGTGGCGAGGAGCAAGGATAAACGGCTGTTTTCGCAGGCTAATTCCCGCCAACTAATTTCTTATACCCAGCAACTTGAAATCTTAGCCAAAGCCCTGCCACAAGTAACTGACTTCCTACCCAGTGTCAGGAAAACATTTCTAGAACTTAATATTTTCTAAAATTCTGTAAGTGACCAATGAGAGTATTACCAATAAATTAAGTTCACAAACCAACCTAGCAACTTGCGATCTCTTTCCTGTGGCCATGATGTCCTTAATGTCTGCTGTTCCTCTATTGTTGGAGCCACTTATGAACACCTGAAGATCTGCTCCAACCCTTTTCAAGACAAATCTTTGTTCTTCTCTTCAGCCTGAAAAAGAAAAAAGGAATTGAAGATTGAGCAAAGTTTCACGTAAATGTACATGATAATTTTAGAATTCCAAGGTATTTTTAAATACGGTTGAACCTGTCCACAATGGCCACCTTGGGAAGAGAAGAAAGTAGTCATTGTAACCATTTAAGTCCCCCAAAAGTGACCAAAATTAATTTTCTCCTAAAAATATCAATGCATAATTTATCAAGAAAAAAAGTTGTGAGAATTAATAAAATGATCACCAAATGAATAATGATTTGATCTTTTATCAAATTCTCTCAACTACATGTAATAAATTAGTTTTGATGCCAGGCATTCCACGCAATTCTGAGAGAGACTGGAGCATACGTTTGGACTCTCTGCATACATTGCTTTGCCAATCAATTTGCCCTTCGTTTGTTGACTTTGTTCTTTGTTTTCGTTCCAATATGAAATGGCAACAGAAGCTACAGTGTAAGTTCATTTTTTACAAGAAAGAGAATGGCAGTTGAATATGAAAAACATGAAGATGTCCAAAATATTCAAAGTTTCAATATCATAGTTTGATCCACCCCATGTTTTAAATGACCCAATTTAAAATGCCATGTGGGACATATTTGACAATTTGACAAATTTCTTGATTGAACACTGCTTTCTATTTTTACATTGTCCTTGCTTTGTCATCTACAATAACTAAACTACCAAACAAAACTTTAATTTTCCATGAATTTCAAGGACCGACAATTTTAAAAATTCCAAGACCTTCCAGGCCTGGAAAATGAAATTCTTAAATTCCAGGTTTTCCATGACCTATAGGAACCCTGATTGACTTCAATTTCCAAATCTTGGTACTTGGACAACTTCTTTCTGAATTTTGCTGAGGTGTTACTTTCATATGGAACTGCTTTGTCAATGAGCATTCACCTTCTATCCTTCTTGCTCTTGTGAATGCCCGGGGATTTGCACAGAAGGGGTGAAATTGCCATTTGCCCATCTCCCCTAATAAACTAGCTAGCAAAATTTTGCATAAGAATTGTCTTTTGATTTCGCGCGGGACCACTGTAATACCCAAAAGAAATTAAAGATAACCATTATGCAAAGATTTGGGGACAAACAAGGTGCACTATCCAAGATGCGCAAATGGCAAATGAGCAGTTTTAGAATTGACTGGTACATAAAAGAGGATTTAGAGGATTAAAATTACTGGTTTGCAGCTGACATCACAGTAGTTATGTTGGTATAAAAAACAAAAGCTTTTCCCCCGACTGGGTCCCTGCAAATTTTGTATTAATGACAACCAATTTACCACATGATTATGTTAAATTATACTTTGTTATGCTAGTAGTAACTCCAATGAAAGTCACAAACCAACCTATGAACTTGTGATCTCTTTTCTGTGGCAATAATGTCCTTTAGTTTGCACAGCTGCCTCCATCATTGGAGCCACTCATCAAATGCATCTGAAGATGTTTCACCCTGTTCAAGACAAATTGCCCCATCAATTTTAATATCAAAAGGTTTTGCCTGAATAAGAGTCGTAGAACAACAGTGGGGTTACTAACTTCCTGTAGAGCAAATTGTCTTTAGGGGGTGGGGTGGGGAGAACCCTACACCAGGGATGTCAAAAAGGGTCGGGGTGGAGGATTTTCCCCAGCTTCTAAGGACATAACTCAGGGTTTTCAATAAGAGCTGGGAGCCGGCAAAATTTGCTGGCTATTTCACGTGGACTTGCCGCCTACTTTTCAATGGAAATTACCCCAGCTTATACAAATACCATGATTATTAAAAACAGATACTAAAACAACCAATGGTTCATACTGTAGCTATTGGCAACAACAAATAAATAAATACCGGAAACTAAAAAAAATTATTCATCTGCTGTCACTCAACAAAAAAGCCAAAACTGAATGATGTCTGTGTTCTGTTCAAAAACTCTAAATTTTGCTCCAGAATGCTGGAAATGTATTGTGAGAGGCCCAGATTTCATAAATTTTCCAGAGGGGCGGGGGAGGGGGTGTATGCCCCTGGACTGCCCGAGAAACAGGTGTAAGCTTTTTCCATCTCTGCCTTCTTCAAAGCTTTTGCCACCTACTTAAAACCTTATTGAAACCCTGATAACCCATGACTTTATTCACAGGAAACAAAAGCAAAATAAAACAAAAGGGACATGTTAACTGTTCAATTACCCAGCCTGCGAAAACAGACCTTTCTCCTTGCTCATTGCCACTGGGAGATGTTTCGCAAAAAGGAACATCTGCCACTCAGCGACAGAAACTCCATACTGGTGACATAAAATCTGTCCAGAATTTTGTCGTAAGCACTGATTGGATGATGGAGTATTCACATTCTTTTAGTAAAGATTTACAGTGGAACAATCAATCGCAATTAATGGAGCATGATGTGCCACAGTTCCAGGGATTTTCTTTTTTTATGAACAGAGGAACTTGTGCCACACAACGAGCCATAAATGTACCTCTGTACAATAGTTTTATCGAATTACAATGGAAGACAGGTACCAAGGTCAAAATGTTGCAACACTGTCTGATACATTTGTAACATTTGCTCTGTATGGCTAGATTCAATAAATACCTCTATTCATGTATCATTGTATGTACTGTGTGTTCCTGTAAGGCTATTGTACGCCATCGTCCATTGGCTTAGCTTTAGACATAATTATGTCTAGCTATGAATCTATAACAAAACAGGCAATTTTGTGGATTACAGTATATTCTTCTCTAGAAGAAGCATTTGAGTTTTGCTTGAGCTCGTTTGCAAATGAACACAACACTTAACTAAAATCAACCAGGAGAAATGTAAAATTGGACAAATTTGAATATGGAATCCGAGGACTACCCGATTTATTATGTAAACATTGATTTACATCATCAGTATGGAATTTCTGTTGCTGAGTCCTAGAGGTTCCTCCTTTCAAAATGTCAAAAGCGCTGAGGAGCAAGAAGAAACAGCTGTTTTCGCAGGCTAATTCCCCGCCAACTAATTTTATACCCACCCACTTGAAATCTTAGCCATAGTCCTGCCATATGTAAATGACTTCCTACCCTGTGTCAGCAAATACTTCCAGAATTTTTTCTAAAATTCTGTAAGTAACAAATGAGAGTATTACCAATAACGGTTCACAAACCAACCTAGCAACTTGCAATCTCTTTCCTGTGGCCATGATGTCCTTAATGTCAGCTACTCCTCTACTGTTGGAGCCACTCATGAACACCTGAAGATCTGCTCCAACCCTTTTCAAGACAAATCTTTGTTCTTCTCTTCAGCCTGAAAAAGAAAAAAGGCAATTGAAGATTGAGCAAAGTTTCATGTAACTGTACATGACAATTTTAGACTTCCAAGGTATTTTTAAATATGGTTGAACCTGTCCACAATGGCCACCTTGGGAACAGAAGAAAGTAGTCATTGTAACCGTTTAAGTCCCCAAAGAGTGCATGACCAATATCAATTTTCTCCTCACAATATCAAGAAAAAGGTATGAGAATTAATAAAATGATCACTAAATGAATAACAATTTGATCTTTTATCAAATCCTCTCAACTAATTCTTTAAGGAAATGTATAGAGATCAGTCTGGAGAATTTTTATGTTGATATTGGCAATTAAAGGGGTAGAGAGGTGAGATATTTTGAAATTTGGGCACGGGCCCTTGGCCGAGTATTGGTCAACAAGTTATCAGCTGATACTCTGGCAACATGTCAGTTGAATATCAGTTGACATGTCAGCCAACTATCAGTCTATGAATTATGTCAGTGTACATCAGTCAAGCGAGGGTCAACTGTCGGTCAACATTTTAGCCAGTATTTTGGCCGATTGCTGACCGAGAGTGGGCAGATATGTCAGATGAAAAGTATCCAAATTACCAAAGATCTGAAAGGTGGAATTTGTCAAGAGGTTTAAACAAGAGTCTACGTTGACTATCCACTAAAAAAGTAACTGTTGTAGAGAGGTGGCCATTGTGGAGAGTTGGCTGTTAGTATAGGTTCGACTGCATCATTGTTATTATTCATTTCCCACATCCTATTGACAGGGTTCGTACTCTTTTGAGCTCTTCAAATTCCATGACTTTCCATGACTTTTTCAAGTTTTCCATGACCTTCGTCCTAATTTGGGGTATTTTTTTGACTTTAAGTAGTTCAACAGACACAAACTCTGGTGTCCACCAAAATACGTGCCATTTACACTGTTTAATTTAACTCCTCTCTATCTTACATTGTCCTTGCTTTGTCATCTGCAGTAACTAAACTACCAAACAAAACTTTAATTTTGTGAGCAAACAAGGTGTATTATGGGAGATGTGCAAATGACAAATGAGCAGTTTTGGAATTGACTGGTACATAAAAGAGGACTTACTGTATTAAAATTACTGGTTTACAGCTGAGATCACAGTAGTTATGTAGGTAAAAAAAACAAAAGCTTTTCCCCCGACTGGGTCACTGCAAATTTTGTATTAATGACAACCAATTTACCACATGATTATGTTACATTCTACTTTGTTATGCTAGTAGTAACTCCAATGAAGTCACAAACCAACCTATAAAATTGTGATCTCTTTCCTGTGGCAATAATGTCCTTTAGTTTGCACAGCTGCCTCCATCACTGGAGCCACTCATGAAATGCATCTAAAGATCTGTTCCACCCTGTTCAAGAGAATTTGCCACATCAATTTTAATATCAAAAGGTTTTGCCTGTATAAGAGAACAAATTGCTTTTAGGGGGTCAACCTCACACCGGGGATGTCAAAAAGGGTCAGGGCCCAGGATTTTCCCCAGCTTCTAAGGGCATCACTAAGGGTTTTCAATAAGAGCTGGGAGCCAGCAAAATTTGCTGGCTATTTCATGTGGACTTGCCACCTACTTTTCAACAGAAATTACCCAGCTTATACAAATACCATGATTAAAAACAGATACTAAAATAACCAATGGTAACGAGTGTAGCTATTGGCAACAACAAAAATAAATAAATACCAGTAAATTATTCATCTGCTGTCACTCAACAAAAAAGCTAAAATTTAATGATGTCTGTGTCCTGTTCAAAAACTTTAATTTTTGCTCCAGAATGCTAGAAATGTATTCCAAGAGGCCCAGATTTCATATATTTTCCAGGGGGGGGGGGGGGGGGTATGCCCCTGGACTACCCTAGAAACAGGTGCAAGCTTTTTCCACCTCCGCCTTCTCCAAAGCTTTTGCCACCTCCTTAAAACCTTATTGAAACCCTTATAACCCATGACTACATTCACAGGAAACAAAAGCAAAGCAAAACAAAAGGGACATCTTAACCCGGCATGCAAAAACAGACCTTTCTCCTTAGTCATTGCCACTGAGAGATGTTTCGCGAAAAGGAACATCTGGCACTCAGTGACAGAAACTTTATACTGATGACGTAAAATCTGTCTGGAATTTGGTCATAAACACTGATTAGATGACAGAGTATTCAGATTCCTTTAACAAAGATTTACAGTGGAACAATCAATCACAGTTAATGGAGCATGATGTGCCACAGTTCCAGGGATTTGCTTTTGTTATGAACAGAGCAACTTGTGCCATGCAATGAGCCATGAATGTACATCTGTACAATAGTTTTATCGAACTGCACTGGAAGACAGGTACCAAGGTCAAAATGTTGCAACACTGTCTGATACATTTGTAACATTCGCTCTGTATGGCTAGATTCAATAAATACCTCTATTCATGTCACATTGTATGCACTGTATGTTCCTGCAAGGTTATAATTTGTATGCCATCGTCCATTGGCTTAGCTTTAGACATATATCTGGCTACCAATATACAACAAAAGAGGCAATTTTTTGGAGTACATTCTTCTCTATAGAAGAAGCATTTGAGTTTTGCCGGAGCTTATTCGCAGATGAACACAACACTTAACTAAAATTGACCAGGAGAAATGTAAAATTGAACAAATTTGCATTTGGAACCCAAGGACTACCGGATTTATTATGTAAACATTGATTTTCATCATCAGTATGGAAATTATGTTGCTGAGTCCCAGAGGTTCCTCCTTGCAAAACGTCAAAAGCGGCGAGGACCAAGAAGAAATGGCTGTTTTCGCAGGCTAATTCCCCGCAAACTTATTTTATACCCACCCACTTGAAATCTTAGCCAAAGCCCTGCCATATGTAAATGACTTCCTAGCCTGTGTCAGCAAATATTTCCAGAACTAAATATTTTTCTAAAATTCTGTAAGTAAGCAATGAGAGTATTACCAATAAAGGTTCACAAACCAACCTCGCAACTTGCTATCTTTTTTCGTGTGGCCATGATGTCCTTAATGTCTGCTGTTCCTCTATTGTTAGAGCCACTTATGAACACCTGAAGATCTGCTCCAACCCTTTTCAACACAAATCTTTGTTCTTCTCTTCAGCCTGAAAAAGAAAAAAAGCAATTCAAGATTGACCAAAGTTTCATGTAAATGTACATGATAATTTTAGACTTCCAAGGTATTTTTAAATACGATTGAACCTGTCCACAATGGCCACCTTGGGGAAAGAAGAAAGTAGCCATTGTAACCCTTTAAGTCCCCCAAAAGTGACCAACATTAATTTTCTCCTAAAAATATCCATGCATAATTTATCAAGAGAAAAGGGTGTGACAATAAATAAAATGATCACCAAATGCTTTGATCTTTTATCAAATTCTCTCAACTACATGTAATTCTTTAAGGAAATGTATAGAGATCAGTCTGGAGAATTTTTATGTTGATATTGGGAATTAAAGGGGTAGAGGTGAGATGAGATATTTTGTAATTTGGGCATGGGCCCTTGGCCAAATATTGGTCAACAAGTTATCAGCCGATACTGTCAACATGTCCGTTGAATATCAGTGGACATGTCAGCCAACTATCAGTCGATAAATTATGTCAGTCTATATCAGTGCGGTGAGTGTCGGTCAACATGTTAGCCGATATTTTGGCTGATAGCTGACCAAGAGTGGGCAGATATGTCAGCTGAAAGGTATCCAAATTACACAAGACCTGAGAGGTGGTCATTGTCAGCAGGTTTAAACAAGAGTCCATGTTGACTATCCGCTAAAAAAGGTGTTGTAAAGAGGTGGCCATTGTGGAGAGTTGGCTGTTTTAGTATAGGTTCGACTGCATAATTATTTTTTTTATTTGTTTCCCACATCCTATTGACTTCAATTTCCAAATCTTGGTACTTGGACAACTTCTTAGCCTGCAAAAACATCCGTTTCTCCTCGCTCTTCGCTGATGGGGACGTTTCACACAGAGGAACGTCATCAACTCAGCGACAGAAATTCCATACTGATGACGTAAAATCTGTCCAGAATCCGGTCAGAGGCGCTGATTGGTCAGCGGAGTAGTTACATTGTTTTAGCTATTGTTTACGAATGACAGACAAAAGACAAAAGGCCACAAAGGTCAAATGTAAACGGGAAGCATCTCTAACAAAACAGTCAATATTTAAGGATTATAGTCTTCTCTACCAGAAGCATTTGAGTTTTGCTGCAGCTCATTGGCAGATGAACACAACACTTTACCAAAATCGACCAGAAGACAAGTAAAATTGGACAAATTTGTATTTGGAACTCCATGACTATTGGATTTATTATGTAAACATTGGATTGCGTCATCAGTATGGAATTTCTGCAGCTGAGTGGCAGACATTCCTCTTCCCAAAACGTCCCCAGCGGCGAAGGGCGAGGAGAAACAGATGTTTTCGCAAGCTAACAACTTCTCTGTGAATTTTGCTGAAGTGTTACTTTCAGATGGAACTGCTACGTCAATAAGCATGCCTTTTCTTTCTTTCTTGTCCTTGAATATGCCCAGCTGGGGGTTTGCACAGAAGGGGTGAAACCGCTGTTTGTACATCTCCGATAATACACCTTGTTTGCCCCCAAACTTTTTGCATGAGCATTGTCTTTTGATTTCTCTCAGGACCACTGTAATACCCAAGAGAAATTTAAAAAAACGGTTATTCAAAGTTTTTGCAGGCAAACAAGGTGTATTATGGGAGATGTGCAAATGGTGAATGGGCAGTTTTGGAATTGACTGGTACAAAATAGAGGCCAATTTAAGGTATCAAAATACTGGTTTGCAGCTGACATCACGACAGTTAAGTTGATAAAAAGAACAAAAGCATTTTCCTCCGCTAGGTCACCACAAATTTTGTGATAAAAATTGTCTTGTTTTGTCAAAAATAACATGCACGGTACACTTGTTTGTCAACAAACATGCATGGTTCTATGTGGGTGGAAATTTATTAAGAGAGGTCCTTTTAATGAAGTTTGAGTCAGGAAATGTATGCATGTTATAGTGCATTGATCACCATGGTAACGTATGTACTAGTACTAACATCAGCGACACTACATGTACTCATGTACATGTTTGTAATAGTTTGATATAATAAAGTAATACAGCATGAATGTGGAAGTACTGATACTAAGTGAAAGTAAAATGTAATTGTACTAAATAACAAGATAGTTGTTCAGTTAATAATAGCCTATGACAGGGCTTCTGACAGGTCGTAGAAGAAAAAGGCAAAGTTCGCGGGATTTTTAGGGACAAATGGCTCAGGACACAGATCTCGTTTGAACTCTTAAGATCGGTACATGCATGCGTCAGAGGTTCGCGAACACCGCTTCGTAGCAAGATAGAGCAATCATTAGACTGTAAAATAAATGTCACTAGTGCGGATAACTGAAATACGTGTCTATATGCTTTTTATACTTAGGGCTTTTTATGGACACTGGTTTAGCCGTCATTAGTATAATTCGATTGCAGGATCTTAATATCTCTGCATAATGGCATTCTTAATTTTATAGAATTTTGAACTTTTATTATTAATTATATCTATTTCTTCTTCTTTTATGTAAGGTTAAGTTACTTCTGTTTTTTAGAATTTGTAAATGAATAGTTTTTTCTATCTTCACTTATAATATATAGGATTGTTTTTGTTCTCTAATGAAGGACGAGGGGTTTCTTTTGTAATGGATGGAATTGTAGATAGTGTTTTGATGAATTAATTAGATTTTTTGTAACAGCAGGTTGATTGTAAATAGGATTTTAATTGAGGTTTTGTAATAAAGATTCTTTTCTCCTTTTTAGGGACAAATTCACGGAAAAATTGGCCGATTTTTCAGGGCAAACCTCACCAAAAAGCAATCGGTAAAAACGGCCGATTTTATGGTTACCTAATTATTCGAATAAGCGCCCAACCTCAAAGTAGCACCCACCTCAAATAAGTGCCCATCCTAAAGGCAGTAAAAGTTAATAAGCGCCCAGCCTTGAATAAGCACCCCCCTCCTCCTCCCAATCAATCTGAAATAAGCGCTCACCCCCACCCCACCCATTTGAGTGAATAAATTCTAATAAGAGACTTCCCCAAGAATGGAGTTTTCTTCAGAGTATTTTACAGTAACCTTGCTTTGTTACTTCTTAGCGTTTTGTTATTAGCAGTTATTGTTTTGTTGCAAAATAAACATACTTCACTTGCTGAAAATGATGAAAATTTAATAAGCGCCCAGCCTCGAATAAGCGCCCACTCTCAAGGTCCAAAAATTTAAAAAGCGCCCAGGGCAGTTAATCAAATAAATACGGTATTTTCAAGGCAAATCTCACTAGGACTCAATTGGCTTTGGGCTGATCAGACTAGTGTTTAAAACGTTTTTCTAACAGAGGTCATCATTTGCTCTTTCAACAACAACAACAATACCCTCCAGAAATGAACCAATGGCAAAGCCTTGAACATCATGGCTAGTGTCCAGTTTTTCACAACATAATCTACGCCTGGTAGTTTCGGGATGTTGTTTGCATGTTTCAGTGACGAAGTTCTAAGATATTAAATTTGCAAGTTTACGGCAAGTAAATAGCCCTAATAGCTGAGATAAGTTTCAAATATGTTTTACAGACATGTATTTGATAAGATTTCTACCGAATTTCGCCGTATTTTTCGTGTTTTTGTGAATTTCGTGGTATTTCAGGGATTTACCCGAATTTCCCAGCTCCGCGACTGCGCGAAATATCAGAAGCCCTGCTATGAACAAGTTCTCCAGGGTGTCCTGGTGGCAGGGTGGCAAAAGGAAAGAGCTTGCAACGACATCTCTGGAATTTGATTATCTGCATCAAAAAAGTCAATGCAAAATGATGATTGGCGGGATGACATTAGTAATGATGTCATTACCCTCAGCGCGTACTTCCACATGTTTTTTCATTTTTTGTTTATATTTGCACTCGTTTTAGCTTCGCGCTGATTGGCGGAAATCTGACAGCTCAGCTTCCCTGAACAGCTTGCTCGCAAGGTTAGATTTGATAATGCCAAAATCGCGAACTTGATTGTATCACACATAATTTATTTGTGACATGGTCCTTCACAGTTGCTGGATCGGCTAACAAGTTGAATCGATATATCATCGAAGAACTGGATTACAACACAAGAAGAAAACAATGGAGAACAAAAAATTTAAGAGAAATAGAAATGCCTACAAGGCTTTTGTGCAGGAAACAATGGAAGGTGCAACAAGGATCTTATCATCAAACAACTGGATTACAACACAAGACAAAAACAATGGACAATGAAAAAGCAAAGTGAATTAGAAATGCCCACAGAGTTTTTGTGCAGAAAACTCCCCAAACAAAGATTCAAAAAGAAAATAACCGAATCCTTATTTCAGATCTTCCTTAAACTGGATAATTATGTCAACCGATATAGAAACATTATTGAATGAAATGAAAAGAATTAAAAATTTGTCTTCCTGGTGCTTGAGACTACGTAAGCTGGTAATCCTACGTTGTACATCTTATTATCCTTCCTCTAGCCTCTTATTTATGATAATATATCTATAGTAAATTATTTACCATATTTATTATCTTGTAACCTTCTTTGTATTAATATTATAATATAAAGTGTAAGTGATATGTCTCCAGACTACATGCCTCGATTTGCTTTGCTATTTGTAGGTAGTCTCTACTTGTAATTTATCGATTATCATCCCAAAATAAAGTTGTTGTTGTTGTTGTAGTCAAGCCGATCACATGGAAGTTTCATCAAGGGAAAAACTTATGGGATTTAACAGAAACGCTAGAAACTATTCAAAATCTGGATGAAACAATTCTAAAAAACACTGTAAACACTATTAAAAGGCAAGAGACATTGAGAAAGAAGTCGATGATTGTTAACAGGTTTGTGCAAATGTTTACTGTATTTTGGCTGGAATTGACTTGAGTTTAGAGGAGGCTAAAACTGGCGGACACATGGAAACTTCACTAAGCTTCATTCAAAATAATAACAATGTCAAAAGCGACGCTACCTAAACTAAAACTTAAGTAATTTTCATGGACAATTACAATAAATGGCAGAGTTTCTGGAACATGGATTGTTTGAATTTGTCGTTAACAGAAACATTGACATTTCCGAATCCAAAAAATTTAGCTACAGAAGAGTTGTGGGATAGGTTCAGCCCAATCTGCAATAATATAATATTACTGGGTTGCCTCTCACTGAAGATAATTTTGGAAACAGTCATTAATATTCTAAGAGAAAGATTTGGTAAGCCACAGTTGTTGATTTCTTACCACATGGTAACTTTGTTGAAATTGGTAATAGTCAGTTCAGTGCATGGAATGAAGAAACTACGTGATTTGTATGACAATAATGAGATTAACATTCAAAGTTTGAAAGCAATTGGCATCGAATCTTTTGGAAATTTATTAGTTCCAGTCGATAATTCAAGTTATATGATGGCTCTCAAATATATTGTAATGCAAGAAAAAGAAATGTTGGCTGTGGTTTTTGCTTTGGAGAAATGGCATCAGTTGTCTTTTGGTCGTCATGTTATTGTCAGAACAGACCACAAGCCATGTGAGGCGGTCACAAAGAAATGTCTAACAGGGCACAAAGGCAGCCTGAAGGTATGCTGCTTAGAAGTCTGGCCTATGACATAGAAGTCAAGGGTTTTCAAAAAGAGCCAGTGGACAGTGAAATTTGCCAGTAATTTCACATGAACTCGCCACCTTCTTTTCTTTGGAAATTACCCCAGTTTAAATGCACAACGCCGCTGCGACAATTCATCAACTCCTTTCCACCATGCCCAATTACCTGGAGGGGCAGCCATAAACTCTCTCCTATTTTCTGAGATTATGTCAGCTATTCTTTCGTTAACAACGCACAGCCTGTCCAAACAAGAAACTCTGGACTTCACTCTGATCATTGACTTAAGGAGTAGTGTCATCCACGGCGGATCGCGTGACGACATAGATACAGTTCTGACCGGCATATACCTGTCCATATGACCATGAGTCTTTTCTTCCAATAAACAAACCGCTTGCTGAACATCAGGAGAGCGAGCATATTATCCCAGTTTTCCTCTGCAAGCGCAGAGTAAAGTGTGGCTTTACAATTCTCTGTACAATCCTGTATCTGGACTTTACAGCGGATGGGTTTTAACTTTGTACCAGCAGGGAGAATAACATCCGTGTGATCAGTCTTGATCGACAATTGAAATGGGTGGTACTTTTTGAATAAAATCTGGGTGATTAGTTAAGCAGTTATCTAAACACGCATCACCTCTGGTCGGGAAATCTCCTAAAGCCATGCTTTGTAAGCCTTGTTCGCAAGTTGCACCTTTGCCACAAATTTTTTCCTTCTCTACCTACTCCAAAGCTTTTGCCACCTACTTAAAATCTTGTTGAAAACCCTAGAAGTGCAACATGTTCCTGGCCAGACACCAGGAAGACTCAACCTGAAACACCACTACACAACATCTACCAAGCAAAAAGACCCGCAGCTGTTGGCCAGAGAACCTTTCAGTATGCAGCTGCTTAAGATGGAACAGTCTGATGAAACTATAATTACATCAATAAATTAACTATTTTCCTGTGTTTTTTTTGTTCCAAATTTGTATTTTGTTCTGTACAGAAGTATTAACTTGCTACATGTATATTCTTACCGCTGGATCTCTGTAATTTTCATGAACTTTTTTAACTGTAACAAGTTTACACATTTTATTTTTGACATTTATTTTAGTGTTTCACACTCTTTTAAAATATCAGCACAAGCATTCATTCCAGTGTGTGATACTCCCGCTCACTGAACCCTTCTGCAGTATAAATAAAGTTGTTGTTTTTGTTTGTTTGTTTGTTTTCTTACTGGTAGTCAAACTTTTCCACCTAGGGATCAAGCCATCTACACACAGTCAACTGGATCACTGAATGTTTAAGGGACAGCTAGCTTAGCTTTCCTGCTAGTGTGCCTCAAAGGGCGTAGCTTGACCCATAGCCTTTCCAGGTGTTGATTACTGATTTGAAACTACCAGACAAGTTATTTCTATATATATCTTATATATATCTTCAGCTCAGTCCAACCAAGTGTAGCAAAAGAACTAGTGGAAAGTAAAGATCAGGCTGTACTTGACAGGGTGGAATTGAACAGAGCTTTCTATGCAAAAATACTCAGCTTATGATTAGTGATGATCTCAAATGGAACAATCATCTAGTCTGCATCAGAAACTCAGCCTCATTCAATAGTACATGTAATTTTTATACCACAGGTTCTTGTATTAGTTTGATCATCATTTCCCACCTTTTTTTGGATAGAGATTGCTACGGATTTTAGTATTGCACCAGCTAGTAACAACATGTTATTCAATCATAAGAATGCAATGTGCTTTTCAGTGTGAAATAAACTGTCAATTTGATGGATGGACGGATGGATGGATAGATGGATTAATTGATTGAATGACTGATTGAATGATTGATAAACAATACCAATTAGTATTATAATTGATTGATTGATTGATAAATAAACAATACCAAGTAGGATTATACAAAGGCAGATAAAAATAACAGTGCAATTATCAGCCACAAGGACTTTCCTTCAGGGATTTCCATTTCATAATTTTTTATTACTTCAATCAGCAACACAGAGCATGATTGTTCACACATCACAACCATAACTACAGCCTGTAGTCAGTTTTCTACCCCATCCAAAAACAACACCTAGAAATTCCCAATTACACTGTACATTGTTTGTGCCATCAGGGGTAGTCACCTTCAGTCAGGATTCAACAATAATGCACACAGTGCCAGTATTCACAGCGGTCAAACGAGTGAAATTTGCAAAAGTTAAGCGAAATACTTCAAAGTTAAGGTTGCTACTTTCACTATCGAAAGTTTAGGGTATTACCAACATCCTGTTAGTTTACTAAACTTTTTAAAAGTTTACTAAAAAAGTTCTAAGTGATTGAAAACCGATGCTGACGTTATTATCGGCGCCATTTTCAAACATGATTCTCTTTTAGCACGAAACGTTTTCAGCAAAAAAAGCTCAAAATTTTGAGAAAAATGGAAAGATAGTTATGTTGACTAACTGATTTATACATCTTTGCCCATTTTTCTCTAACTGGTAAATGAAATCCCAGCAATAAAAAACAAAAATAACGATTTAGACGTTTGACCGCGGTGGTGTGCCAGTATTATTCTGTTCAAGTATAATAATTGGGACAAGAGAGCTACAATGAGGGACAAAAGTGTTGACACACTTCCGAAACATGGCCCCTTTTTCCATAGTGGATATACTTATCCCCTTCCCCTGTCTACCCCAACCCCTTCCCCACAAAATCAATGTTGAATTTTGGACCCTCAAGTCTCTTTTTTACTTCAGACAACATTGATTCGGGGGGTCGGGGGATTTACGGCGTTTAAAAGGAATGAAATAATAAATGAATTAAATGTTTGTTAAAAGCACCCGTTTTAAACAAGTGTGTCAACTACTTTTGTCCCTGATTGTCTGAAATATGTATCTGTGTTTTCCGGCTAGATTTTGGACGCTGCTGAATTTTTGTGCGATGATGTTACTCTATGGACCAAATTGTTTGTTTATAAACAACAATTTGAAAAGTTTGGTCCTGATTTGTAGTATACGTAGAGTAAAATGTACGAAGCGTATGTCATTACTTAATCTTGTACTCCTGCGCGCGTTCCTGATACCCTGTCGGGTCGAGAGGAAATCATTTGTGTTGTGATCAATGCCGCTGCTGCGGATGTAATTTTTTTTACAAGTATTATCAATAGTGGAAAAAGGATGGAAACACTAAGGTACAATGAAAACTGTTCTGGTAAATGGTTAACTTAAGCGAATGAAGTACTGCAACATGCAGTATTGTTGACATTGACTTGTGCCATTAGTGAAAGGACGTGAACAATATACAGGTTATGAACCTCATAAATGATGAGCCAGTCGTTTGTGCTATGCCCTATAAATAGATGTTTTTTTTTTTTGGAAGACCTTTTCAAATCTAGCAGATCCAAACCTTTAGCGTGTGTAGGCGTCGAACAGGTTAGACCAGGTTAGGAATGTACTTTTGTAATGATTTTAGATGACCGCCTGCCATTTATTCAGTGGCATTTTTTTTATTGGTGTTGGGTGGACAACTATTTCATTTCCCAGCTCGTAAATCACAGAATACCAAAGAAATTGTTTTCAAGATAGACACACCGGTTTGTATCATCTCCAAAACAGCAATTACTTTGGCCCAGAAGTTCACTTGATGACAAGGAAAGTGGGATAACACGTGATCGATGACGGCCGTGCTCTGGAAAATCTTCCTTTTTTATGCGCTAATTCCTCACAAAAGGCAAAAGAAGATTCCGCTATGTAGAAAGTACTGCGCAATACGTATTCTTGGCGAGAAAAATTCCAGCGATGTGGTGCAAATAAGGAGTTTCAACGGTTAACCACGAGAATACATATCGACATTAAGAGGTCATAACAGACTTACTATGTTACTTTCCGTTTGCCGAAACTTGGTTAACCGTTGTAACACGAAGGAAGCAGTGTTTTTCTCAGTTTGAGCTGTCGTTTTCTTTGAGAGTCAATCACCAGTTCACGTTTCAAAGCTCTCTTTTCATTTTCTCTCCCGACAATAGACAACAACACAGGGTTTCGCTTGAAAAATGCAGTCCAAATACACAGACATATGCGCTCATGTCACGCTATTTACGTTGCGTTATCATGTCACACAGGGTGTTACGAGGTGGGATTGAAAGTAATTGTTTTCGTGTACACTTGCAATGTTTGCTACGCAGTCCTTAGTTTTTTATTGAATTGACCATGAATTTACCCTCACTTTTCCATAGTTTCGATATTGAACGCAGTGACGGCGGCTTCTCACTAACGTTCCATATTTCCGTGACTGGCCAGTGACTATCTCCACTACGTGTCAATCCTTACCCTCCCCGTGATTGTTTGCGCCTTAACAATCGGATAAAGTGAAGAACGAGAAATGTTCACTTTATTAAAAATATTTTCAGTACGCATACCCTTGAAATTCATCAAAAGTTGTACATGTGTGCGAGTTTCAGCGTCAGTTTTTAGCATGTAAACCATATCGACGTTTATTCTGGATATCGCAGCCCTTTTACAACGTCATCACTTAATTCGAATTGGCCCTATAATTCGGTCGTGAATAAGTCAATGTCACCCCCACCACCAATAACATAATTATGTCATAGATTCCTTTAATTTCAGTTAAAATCAGTGTCATACACGGCTCAACTTGTGTGCAGTAGCACAATTTTGCATTCAGACAATGAGGGACAAAAGTGTTGACACACTTCCGAAAAATGGCCCCTTTTTCCATAGTGGATATACTTATCCCCTTCCCCTGTCTACCCCAACCCCTTCCCCACAAAATCAATGTTGAATTTTGGACCCTCAAGTCTTTTTTTTACTTCAGACAACATTGATTCGGGGGGTCGGGGGATTTACGGCGTTTAAAAGGAATGAAATAATAAATGAATTAAATGTTTGTTAAAAGCACCCGTTTTAAACAAGTGTGTCAACTACTTTTGTCCCTGATTGTAGGTGATGGAATAGACAACAGTTCTCCAGCATAAACTGGTCTGAAACAATACAATTTGGCTTCAATTTGATAGGTAAGTACGTGTACAACCATAATCAAACATAGCCCAAAGCTGCAGGATGCCACTAAAACCAAGCTTCCTCATTTGAACCCTCTGCAATGTCAATGTCTGAGATCAAAATATCAACTCCCATGCCAGCAAACATCATAAGGCAAAAGTTGGCAGTTTCCTCAGAGGTTTCCCTGTCACTTGTAATTTTTATATTGTACTGGTAGCTATAAACAAAGATGTTGTCTATTGCCTTGGTGATGTTGCTGACACAAAATTCAAATGCATTCAGTCTCCTTTCTAGTTTTTTTTTTTTTCAACTCTTCACTCACACCTTTTCCTGACTTGACTAAATCATCACAGCCATCGCTCAAGAATTGAACATCTTGTTCATTCAGAGGTGTGGAAGACGTTGATACAGTGTTTGCTTCAGAGATCATTTTGTCATCTATCTTGTCTTTGAAATTTTTGAAATCTTTTGACAACTTTCTGATCTCGTCTCACAACTTGACAATCTCCCTTTGTCATGATTTAACTTTATCTCCCATACTATATTACTCTAATATACTTTATCTTCTGTACTACACGTCTGCGCACAGTGGTGGTTGCTGTAAGTAAGCTATATATTGTATTGTTATTATTTTAAGTTATTTAAATGTAAATTTTGCAGTGTACAGTGAAGTTACAGATAAAAATAATTGTAAATGAAAACTTCCAAAATTCTATGGGACTTCAACATATACATGTACACTGACCAGACCATTCACCACCACCAACTCGACAAAGTAGAGAGCACCTGGGGTAAAAATCATGGATATAGCTGTGCCATGGGATGTCAATATTGGGAGCAAGAGCAAGTACAGAGAGAAGGTTGACCATTATAAAGACCTGGCCATAATGCTCTTTAGGTTGTGACAAAAGCAGGCGACAATTATTATTCCAATCATTGTTGGATCGCTGGGATGTGTAAAAAGCAACCTCCATAAGGCTCTTAAAGACCTGTCTATTGAAGCCGAGTGCCGCAGCTACACTCTGCAAAAGACAGCTGTCTGGCCTCAGCATAATTATTCCAAAGAGTTTTTTATCTGCTAAGCTTAGAGAACTGACAGTACTCTGCCTAGTGGATTTCCCTATCCATTACAGCAACCATGCACACTTACTGTGAAATTTGAACGTAATAATAATCATAATCATAATTAGGAACTATGATGGTGATTCAGAAGCACACAGGGAAGCCTGTGTGCTCCATTTACGACTGATAATAAGGGATTGTTTGGAAGAAAATGAAGGTGAGAGCAACTGTTTTTGTGTGTTAAGCCTGAGTTCTCCAGTAATGGATTTCTAACTGGTGTAGATTATAATATTGATTTTCTTGGAGCCAATGGAACTCTATAAGAAACCAGTCCAATAAGGTGACCATGAGATGGCCCTTTACAGGAATCCAATACTGCAAATACAGTAGACAAAGCCAAGAATAGGATCAACGATGTACATGAAGAATGCAGGAAAGACACAAGGCATGATAAACAGAAATTTGTCCAAATTCTTTATTGTGCCGACAAAAAAACAAAAATAGATAAGGCCAAGAATAAGATCAGTAATGTACAGTCTGTAGCATACCATTCAGGAATTTTGCCTATTGATTCAAGTTGCCTGTAAAATCACCGACAAATGCCGCATCCTTAGACTCCAAACAGAAGTGTTAGCTTATTGTTTCCATGATACAAAAAGGTCATTTAAGTTAGGCAAATCTATAATTTGAAGCATTGGCGCTATTCTCTATCTTATTAGGAAATGCAATTGCTCAACTTGAAAATTACCAGTACTTGCAAAAAGGCTTTAATAAAAGGAAAAGCATTAAACCTCTTTTAAGGACTAACTCAGTTAACTTTGAACAAGCAAATGAGATCTTGAACAAGGCTACCCTTTAACGCTTATTCAAGAAATACAGACTGAAGTTAAGTTCACCGACAGAAACGAGCCTCTTTGCAACAAAACAAACAAAAGAGATTTTACCATTTGTCACTACCTAAAGTACCTACAATTCGGCCACACCGAATCTCATAAGGATTCTCGTGAAATGCTGGGGCATCATTCAAAAGCAACCCAAGCCAGGGCTTCTGATAGGTCGCAGGAAAAGGTCAAATTTTGCAGGATTTTAAGGGACAAATTAGCGGAAACATAGGCTGATTTCGCAGGAATTTCGCAAGAATTTTCAGGGTAAACTTCACCGAAAAGCAATCAATAGAAAATGGCCAATTTTGTGGTTATTTGCAGGGCACATTTCACTAGTAATCAATTGCTTTTGCAGTGATCAGACCAGCGTTTTTAATGTTTTATTTTAAAAGAGGTCATCATTTGCTCTTTCAACAACAACATGCTCCAGAAATGGACCAATGGCAAAACCTTTAACATCACGCCTAGTGCCCAGTTTTTTGCAATATAATCTATAGCTGGTAGTTTTGGGGATGTTGTTTGCATGTTTCAGTGACAAAGTTTCAAGATAAATTTGCAAGTTTACTGCAAGTAAATAGCCCCAACAGCTGAGATAAGTTTCAAATATGTTGTACAGACAAGCATTTGATAAGATTTCTACCAAATTGCATGGTATTGTGTGTTTTTTGGTGAATTTTAAGGGCTTTTACAGATCTACCTGAATTTCACAGCCACCGATCATTTCCAATCCCACAGGAAGGAAAAATCTCTCAAGGACATTCTAGTCTATGCAAAAATTCCTTCAATGTCGCAACAACCACAGAAGCAACAAAGCAAACTAGAACTTGGCAATTTCCATACGATCACCTTAACTGACTTCTAAAAAAGGCTAGCACGCATCCATTCATTTATTGCAAAACAACTGGATCAATATATTTTCAGATCTCTTAAACCTATCACTGATCACTTTTATTACAAACGTAGAAACTGAGGACTTGCAGACTTTATCAAAAAATTCATATGTAAATGAAATACGGCAAAAGATGAATAACTGTAATTTTTGAGCATCACAAGATATATTATTTCAGAAGTGAATCCCAGTTATATGAGGTGGATAGCAGGGGGATTTTTTGTTGGCACTTTGTCTTATTAAATTCCCCCACCCCTGGGGAAATCCTCAACTTTGGTCTACCCATTTTACAATCCCCCTAGATGGCCCCGGGGACTACCCCTGGGGCAAGTCGATGACAGGTGCACAAGATAATAATTATAGGTAAAGTACTTAAGATTGTAGCGAAAAGCATCTTATTTAGTGAAAGAAGACTTTCACACAAAGAATCCTCTTCTTAAGAGAAAATAACTAAAGATAATATATGAATGGTAAGATTTCCATATAACCCGATAAGCTGAGTTCATCATGCATGCAGCAGTTTAACACGTACAGTCGAATGAATGTATCTGGGTAACAGGGATATCTCACCAACGATTTTCTTTCTAAACAAAGCAACGAAAGTTACTAAGCAGTTGTTAAAGCTTACCTGTATACATCATTAAAATAGCCAAGTAACGACTTGCAGTTACGCCGGCGGATAAGTATGTCCAAAAATGACACAGAACGAGGATCGAAACATTTCCAAAGGTAGCAACCATACAAAAGTCCATTTTCCGCAAGATCTTGACCACAAAATGTAGCATTTTCCATTGGCAGTCGACGATCATGGCTTCCATTGCAACGTATTGGGTTCTCCCTCCCAGAATCCTCGAGGGCACTAGATTTCCCGCGAATTCGCGATTTTCGCGTTTTATTTTCAGAAAAAATCGCGAAATTAAATAGTCGCGAAATATGGCTCATGATTTTTCGTTTTTCGCGAAATTAAGTGAGAATATTAAAGGTAATACAAGAGTTTGTATGGGTAATAAGACTTACATCAAGTAAATAAGCTGGAACGGATAAAACTCATTAATAAAGTATAAATGTTGTTACTTACATGCGTGTTTCTTTTTCTTTCTACGAAGTTTCAGCTTATTGTTTATTGTTTATTGTTTTGTTTGCCAAAAAATTATACAAATCAAATGAAATCTAATTACTTAAACTCTCATGGCGAGGAAGCCCAAGAGAAGCCACGGGGCTTATAAGGAATGGGCTCCCTCAGTTAGATAATTAGAACAAAATATTATCATAATTACACATGGGAAAATCAATGGCAGAGCTACAGTAAATCTTAAAATAAATATATTAGATAGTCGTACTAATCATAGTAGTAGCTCCACTTGCGCAGGGTACCATCGTCTAAACTAACGGTGTAATCCGTAAAAACTGCTCAAATCGCGCTGTAACTACGGTTAGAAAAAAAACAACGACACCGAGGAACAATTTTTATACTTAGTCAGGACCTCCTGACTTAGTTTATAACTTTTGCCCGTTTTATTTCATTTCGGTGTAAGTTTAATTTGCCATACAAATTTCAATTATTTGACCCGTAAAAACTCTCATATTGAGCTTGGGTTACCCTGAGCGAAAAATAGATTTTCCCCTTTGCGCCAAGATGGCCTTACTCTAAAAGCTGAAGTTGCCTTTTAAACTTTTTCAACCTCCTAAAACATACCTAAATAGGGATTTTTCCAAAAACAAGAACGCTCTAAAAAGCGTTCAGTCTCGCTTGCTTCGAGATTACATAAGAAATAAGACGCTCTAAAAGTGTCGACTCGAACTTGCTTGGAGATAAGATGAGAAATAAGGAGGCAATTAATTCTCAAGGAGCCTGTGTCTGGGCGTGGAAGCCATGGGACCATGTGGAGAACGAGAAAAAAAATGCTAGCTAGCCACGTTACACAGTAACCATTGACTGCCTTTGGTACCTACAATAATATAGTCTTCGCACTCCAAACCTATTGTCCCGGCACGGGGAACTAAGTTATGGGAGAAAACTGCGAACTGCTAGGACAATACTGGCATGCCGAATAATAAGGGTAAGCGACTTCAACTGCCACCAGGGGAGGTGGGAGGGGCGAAACCTCTAAGTCACATCCAATGAACTCCGTTGAACTGGCCAGGAGGCGGGCAAAAACCCAGCTAAAACCAAGCAATTCTAACCAAGGGCCGTAATGCATCATGCCACCAGCGCGCAGGCCCAACACGACGGAATTTTAAGTAGTTAATTTTTTACGGGCCAATTATGTATGCAGTGAGAATAGTCAGAAACTTGTCATGCCTTCCGTTTTAAAACTGGAAAAAGATTATTATGTTACAGTCGGGTAATTGAACTTGCGCCCATTCGCTATCCATTAATTATTTTATGGGTAGACCCTAATAAAAACTATGAGATTGCTTAAACGTGATTTTTTTTTATGAAGTTAAATTTCAGCAATGAATAGAAACACAACACCGTGAAAATCCTCCTCCTCCTCCTCCTCCTCCTCCTTCTTCTTCTTCTTCTTCTTCTTCTTCTTCTTCTTCTTCTTCTTCTTCTTCTTCTTCTTCTTCTTCTTCTTCTTCTTCTTTTTCTTTTGTGGTGTTCCCTTAGCAGTCGACAACAAAAGAATACTAAACTACTAAAAACTTATACTAAAACATGCAATAATTATAAATTTAAAGTCGGTGAAAACTCATCCAATGATATCTGTAATTTCAAGGAATCTTCCACAATGAAAAGGCAATATCAGACAGAGGCCAGACCTTGCGAATCTAGGAGACCAAGGAAACATCAACGAAGACGTCGGAATGAAAAATGAAAACACATTTTTCAAACTACTCCAAAAATAAATACCCTATTCCAATTTGTAGGCTGGTAGATTCTACTGGAAATGAAGTCCCGCAAGCAGCGGAGTGAGTGACAGTCAAGTACAAAGCTACCCGTAATACACCTGTGAAATATACGTAACGAATATTTGAAGGTTAAGTCATTGATATCTCAAGTATTTACAAAGTGCAATGCGACCTCACATCTTACAGCGCTTTTCACAAACATGCGAACTCTAAAGTTCAAAAGCCGCCTTCACAATTGCGTTTTTCACTGCTGTGAATCATAATTACGATCACAAATCACAAACCTTGACCTTTTGAACCCGTTAAAGTAAAGTTTTGTTTCCTAAGAGGTCCGTTGAGATGATTGACGGCAGCGAAAAACGCAATCGTCAGTTGGCTTTTGAACTTCAGAATTCGCATGTTTGTGAAAAGCGCAGTAACAACTGTGAAAATCTATCAATTTTAATTGAATTTTAAAATTTAAACCCTTAACCTGTTTAAGACAAAATCGCTTATTTCTCGTCCCGTTTTGCATGTAGAATTAGGAGGTTTTCAAACTAACATCATGTAATTAAAGATTTTGTGGAAAAACATTTTGGTACCACGTCTGAATGTAGACCGCTTCTCGCGAACCGTTACACTCTTTTAAAGGCCTCTTGTCCAAAATGACACCCCGTGTTCAAGATGCTAAAAAATGAAATTGTATGACACGTCTTAGACTCAAGACTCTGAAAACCAAACCCTGTTCAGAGGCACAAATTTTAGGTCAAATAAGGGAATGCCCAGCCCTTCTCCCTCCGGGTTCTATGAAGGAATCCCGACCGGTAAGAGACAAACCAGTTGGCTATTTACAAGCTAGCCTGTGAACAGCAGACGCAATTCCGGTCGTCGCTTCTCTCCCTCCGAAAATATTTTTCGGAGGTGAGAGCGGCGACGACCGGAAATGCGTCTGCTGTTCGCAGGCTAGCTTGTATGCTATTTACAAGCATGCATGGCCAAAGCAGTCAGTGCCTGTCATAAGAAACAAGCCCAGCTTGAGGAGCAAGGAACGTCTGGCTTTATTAAAGCAGCTGTTTGATTAAATGACATTCAGCTTTAGCGAAGCCGATTTGAAGTCTGGGTCAGTCGGGTTGAGTTAAGTCCAGCGTTGCACCAGACTCCTTAATGGAGAAAAAGGGGAAAAAAAGATAGCTAGGCATAAGGAGGGGAAAAGGGCGGTGGCCATTCCCCCACTTCCCCTCTTCCCATCTCGTCCGATATTAAGCCCCCTTTCCCCAAACGGAGGGGCTTTTCCAAGCTAAGTTGTGTATGAATCGGTGGTGGGGTCTTTGAGGTGGGTTCAAAGTGATATATAGTGGGTAGGATGGAATAGTACTAATGAAATATTCTCCAGATTCCCAGAGGTTGGCATCTATCCCATTTGAGTACAACGTAAGCACTTCAGCTTCCGTAGAGGAGTTACAGCTTAACCCCTCCCCCTACACCTGTGCCTCTGTGGGGGTGGGTATAAGTGTGCTTTAACGCACGCGAAAAAAGTAGAACTGTACTGATCAAATAATTGTTCTGCTGAGTGTCAGTCTTAAACTGTGCACAGTAAAATTTTACAAAACTTATCCTAAACCCAATCTTTATTATCATCATTCCGCTCACGATGAACTAAAAGTTAGATGGCTGTCCAGCGTATTACCGCCTTTTTGTATGTTAAACCGCGAGTGTCACACGCACGTTTTAAGATCTGGCCTGTAAGAAATTATGAAATCATTGCTTAGATTAGAACGCCAACAAAAAGATTTCTTTAAATCCATTCCGAATTCGCTAATTACTCTTTCTTTCTTATTTATTTGGCATTAAAATAACGACTTTAATACACTCCCGAAGTTCCCTCGAAGGGATTATGACACGGCTTGCGTAGCGTCCTTCCCACTCTCCGTTCTTTCTTGTTCCCATACTTCTTTTGAACTAGAGCTGAGATTTGTTTTGTCGGTTTATTAATAAGCGCTTGCCGATTGGCGCTTATTGATGCAAAACAAAAATAACACTCCCTTTTTCTAATTGCAAAGTCTTCGAAACAGTCAAACAACATACGTCTGATGCAAATGCAAACAAGAGGTTGTCATGCTTAAACTGTCTAACTTTTAGATTCATCGATGGGCCATGTTACTTAGAACACTTTGTTTCTTTATGAAACATGTCCAGGAGTCTACACGGAAGAGGCTTAGCTAGCGAATGTGGCGGCAAAAAGGTAAGTTTGTTAAAAGCAACTTATCAGGGGGCTTGTGTACTTCACAGATCGTTTCACAAGGCATTTATCGAGGCATCATAATGCATCCACCGTGATATTTGACATTTAATAGATAGTGCAGTTTTATGAAGATTGATTACGATGTTCGGGATAACGTGAAAAATTCCGATCGGTGACAAGATTTTGTAATTTTAAATGTTTGCAAACCATTTTCATCAGAGCATAAAGGAAAAACGGATGAACAATTCATGAAGCAGATCGTTACAATTGGTCTTAAATCCCCCGGCTCTCTTCTAGCTTCTTGCTCATTGAAAGTTTAACACAAGCTTTCTGTCGCCATTAGCTTATGTACTCCCTATATTAAGTACAATTCATGACCAGAGTTGAGAATAATATAGAACGAAATAATATTCTTTGCGATAATAGCAAGTGAAAAGACATATCTTTATATTTCCGCCTTGAAAAAACCTGGCCGGTTTGAGCTATGAACGCCTGTGACCGGCCAATTCAAGTACATGTAAGACGTTGCAGACCCCAGGTTTTTTTGTGCATTGAAGATGTCTGCAAGTTTATGCTTTTCTCAGCCTTTCCCTTTGGTGTTAAACTCGTATACAAACGTAAAGTGTCGTGTGCGTCAAAAGCTGACACGGTTGATAACCCAGTCGCAGTCATAATACTTTACGCGTTTTATATGACACGTACAATTTACAGCTGTTCTGCTTTTTGGGAACAACAGATCAGACAAGCAGCGCTTTTGTCAGAAAGTTGTCAGAAGTGAACGAAAAGCCAATGATCGTAATTATACTCGGTGCATGCAGTCAAATGATAACTTACAAGGCAGTGAAAGCTAATTCATGGCTTCAATATTGATTACGTACTTAAACATTGACATAGACAGGCAATATGATTATGATGACAGTCAGAGTGAGCTCACTTATATTCTTATATTGTCGCTGGTATGAGTCCATGTCTGCGTTGTCGTCAGTTTTAACATTTGTTTTGCTCGTCAGAGTTGTGTTTCTCAGGTTGATTGTTTGTTTGTGTTTTCTCTATCGCTCTCTTTGACATTCGACAGACCGATAATTTGTTCATTCAGTAAGCTGTTCAGTTTGCTTCAAAAAGCCGATTCTCTCTTGATAATATATAATGCTGGCTTCTAAAAACGACATGGCAGAAAATGATTTCCGAACTTTCTATGTATTTGCTTCTATATGCACAAGGAAAGCCGTGTCTGTTGTAATTATAATAACTCCTTAAAGTCCAGTAAAGCGGAACTCAATTAAGCGGACCTCAATAGCTCTTGTCCCGCTCATGCGCTCGCTTAATCATAGCCAGCTCAAAGCGTCCACGTTCGTACTAAAAATCAAGCTGGTGTATACACTAAATAACATCGATGACTGATGTCTTGGGTATTTTATATAAGTTTTTATAATAATGGTACTCCTATAAATAGACTCCCATATTTCTAATTTGTATACGATTAACAGTATTCTCCAACTCCCTTTACGCGTGACTATGTCTTTATAGTTTTATGGTCTTGTAATCATAAAAATAAAATAACAAACAAAGCAAAAACACTTATTAAAAAGTAAATTAAGGCATGGGTCAACAGCTATTTTTCCGCAAAAATGAAGGGGGTGGTCCATGATATGAACTGTTTATCATCAAGCACAAAATACCAAAAAATATTATAAACCACAAAAAACTATACTTTCGAACACACAAAAATTGTGCAAATTAGGTCACATGACCTTACAGTTCCACAAAGTCTCTAAAAATCTTTAAGAAAAAATGAACACACTTTTTAGTAAGAGTAATTTTTCTTAACTAGTACAAGAAAACACAAAAGATAAGTCGCAACAAAACTGCGCTTGGCAACTTTGAAATATCTCGTTTATTTTGAAAATAAACGGGTTTTCCGACTAATCCCCAGTCTCCTAATACAAGTGTATCATTATAACATGCTTCTCCTTTAAAAATCTTGACATTGCCAAGCAAAGAAATGACATACCTAACGGCCTTAAAATCATGAAACTAGTAAAAAAATTAAGGAAACAAGAAAAAGTGTGTCTATTTTAATTCAAAGCTTTTCTGGGCGTGAGCAGTCACGTGACCTCATTTGCATATTTGGTGCAGGCTTAATAGACAAAAACTAGCAGTGTATGTGTCTGATAAGTTTTTAACCTGCCACTGCTAATGCATCGAAAGATAGACCACCCCCTCAGTTTTCGACTTAATAACTGGGGACCCATGCCTTAAATAACTTGAGCCAGACGGAGCGACTTAATCGTTGTGGTAAACGGACTCACGTTTTATCTTTCTTGCCAACGTAGGTTAAGAATGAATTTCCACGATATGAACGTTTTCTTTCGCATCCAATTTGCTAAATGGCGACTGCAGCACCTTCACTCCTAGCCAGCTCTCCAGCGAAGACAAATGGAATCAAGCTGAGCAGGCTTCTCATCGATGGTGGAACAACGGTGTTGAGGAATGTTTTTGATCATTATCACCCTCCTACAACCTTGGCTTCTGATCTCAATTTGAATTACTCCATTCTTAACAACCTTTTGCGAAGAAGAGTACTAAATGGCCACCAGTGGGACAAACTCTTCCCACCTGAAGGGGTACCGGACTCCAAAACATTTGACATTACTCTTCTTTTCCTTCTGCTAACCAACATTTGTGGTTTATCCCCTCCCCTGACAGGATGGCACGCCAAGCCATCCCCTGGTGATAACTCTCTTGAGGCTAACCTTGCTCGCGTTAAGTTCTTTCGGAATGAGCTGTATGGTCACGTGACTTCCAGTGGTGTTGATGCGACATCCTTCTCTACCTTCTGGCATGAAATAAGCACGGCTCTTATTTGCCTTGGTTTAGATCAGGCTGAAGTTGACAGACTGAAGGCAGAGCAGGGTGGAGAGGAAGATTATCTTGATGCCTTAATTGAGTGGGCAGACAGTGAAGAGGACATTAAAGGGCAGCTAAAGGATATACATCAGAGGCAACTAAAACTCAGTGAGACCCAATCTAAAACACAGGACGTTGCAGAAGAAGTATTGAGGATGGAGCTCAAAGGCCAGAAAATCCTTCATGATAGCAAGTCAAAGTTGGATGAAGTGAGCCAGTTAGCAAACGCGACAATTGAAGCACATCAGGAAAGTATTTTACGTTTGGTGGAAGTTTGTAATTCCCAATCCAGAACCAACCAAGCTGTAGACGAAATTCGTAAATCAATCCAAGAAGTAAACCAGGAAGTAAAAAGCTGGACGAAAAAGAGGAGCGAGCAGGCAGATGAGGTGCTAAAAACCCTTGTGAAGTCGGAATTCAAAGGAGACATAGAATTTCATGCAAACAAATTCCAGGAAGGAACTCGTGAGTGGATCTTCGAAAGCATCAAAGACTGGTTAGACGACCGGAGCTCGCCACATCGCGTGATGGTAATCAGTGGCAATCCAGGGATGGGAAAGACTGTTATCTCCGCTGTTGTTTCGCAAAGAATGCAAAGAGTTGGAAGATTGTCAGGGAGCCACTTTTGTCAGCATAACAATTCACGGTACCGAGATCCACGTTTAATGCTCCAGTCTTTGGCCAGCCACTTGTGTCAAGCGATGCCAAGCTATAAAGATACTCTGGTGGAACAGTTGTCTAGAAATCTTGGTAAAGACCTCAACAACATGGGTGTAGAAGAGCTGTTTGCGTTGCTGTTTAAGGAGCCTCTAAGCACAGTACAAGATCCTGGAAGAAACACCCTAATAGTCATAGATGGCCTCGATGAAAGCGAGTACCAAGGACGCAATGAGGTTCTACATGTAATCAGAAACCACTTTTCTATGCTTCCAGTTTGGATTAGAATTTTGATCACAACTCGTCCAGAGAGGAGCATAACAGAGGCATTGCGACATTTAGAGCCAATCGAGCTTGAACAAAAGCGTGAGGAAAACTTAAATGACATTCAAACCTTGTTTGAAAATCAACTCAGCAACAAAATTGGAAAAGAGCATAAAGATGTTCTCTTGAAAGAGCTGGTTAAGAAATCAGAAGGCCTGTTTATTTACGCTTATTTTATAGTGGATTTTATCCAAAAGAATGTTTCAGTTCTCACCCCTGATCAGCTGGAAAGCGTATTGCCTTCAGGTATTTCGTCCGTTTACTTGTCCTATTTCAAACGGTTAGAGAATGAACTTTGCAAAGAGCTTAATGCAGATGAGGAAACTTTTTTGCGTTTTCTGTGTGCATTGACCGCTGCAAGGGAACCATTACCAGTAGAATTCATTGCCAAAATTCTAAATCCGGGAGGAAAATCTTTGACTGCGCAACGAAAAGTTAATAAAGCAATATCTTTCATCACTACACTGTTACCAGTTCGGGAGGGTCGTCTTCACTTTTTTCACAAGTCAATCAAGGACTGGCTAATAGCATCATCGCCCTATGAACAACATGATTTCACGGTGGACGAGAAAGAAGGTCATTACGTCCTTTCTGATCTTTGTGCCTTTGAACTGGATAGCATCAAGCAAAAAGGGGTTCATGGCACAGGAGTACCCAACGGAGCCGCTCGACAAAATACCCGCTCTTCAGGCAGAATTTGAGCTAGCTGGAAAAAAAAAACCTTGGCAAATTAGCTAGCTGGGAAATCTGAATGAGCGCCTCGCTAGCTGAAAATATGAAAAATTCATGCCCCCTCCCCTTTTTCCGTTCCTCCCTATCCCCTATCCCATACCCCTTTCGACGCCTGCTACGCAGGCTATAATATCCATATTAAAAATTACAGTGCGATCGCCAGGAGAAAAAATATACCTTTTTATCCAGCCAGAACCGGCATGAATTTTTCATATTTTCAGCTAGCGAGGCGCTCATTCAGATTTCCCAGCCAGCTAATTTGCCAAGGTTTTGCCAAGGGGGGAAGAGTTTGTCAATTTTGCGAAAAAAGTTCGTTAGGTACTCCTGATGGCAGAACGTTTTCGAACACTGAAAGATATGCCTTGCATCATGGTACCCAGCACATGCTGGAAGTTAATGATCACAACAGCTCTGACAAATCAAGAACCAATGGTGTTAAAGCTGGACAGGTCTACCAATATGCAACGGACCTAGAGCTTATTTATGCAAAACTTTGTATTAAGAGCACATCCATCATAGAAGATCTTCTCGGTCTTCACGGCGATAATTCCAGTATTCTTAGCGACGAAAGAGATTTTCTTGTGACTTCTCTCCTCAGTCTATTAAGAAAACACTCTTATTACCTTCTTGATCATCCTCATCTTTTTTTCCAATGTTTGATTAACGAAGGGATTCCTGAATTGTCGTCTTCAGCAGCAATTATCCTTGAATCGTCAACACCTAAAATACCCTTCATGAAATACTTAGACAACGAAGAACAAAAGGGAGCCGAGCAGGCACGATTTTGCTGTTCCCACAAAGTAGTATGTTTTGATGTGTCACCTGAAAGGGATCACTTGGTATGCGAGTCTTCAGATTCAACGATACATTTATGGTCTCTTCAGACGGGCAGCAAAAAATGGGTTCGACCGATACTAGCAAATAAGGAGTTTTTCTCCTCTGACGGATATCCAGCGGACACTGCATATCGCCGTGTAGGCCGAAACTTCTTATCATTTTATCGTTCTGTGACATTTCACCCAAGTGGCAAATTAGTACTTCCAGGAACTCTTAAATTCGTCTACACTATAAGTGGAGAAAGAGAAAAACTTTTTCCTGACAGTGATTGTACATTCGCAAATTGTGCCTATTGCAAGCACAAAAATACTATTTTAACGGACTGCCCTACTGAGCCAAAGCGCCTAGATTTGTGGAACATGGAAAATGGCAAAATACTTCTTTCCATAGTCGATATTAAGGAACTACAAGACATTTCTTCTTTTGCCATTTCTGAAGAAGGAGAAAAAATTGCTATTTCTGATGTTATTGGTAATATTTTTCTTGTTGATTCAGTAAATTTAGACTTCACACTGATATGTAAAAGTAAAGCAGTGTGTGGATTGATCCATTTTACATCTGATACCAACTTTCTTGCTTGTGGCTATCTTCGTTTATGGTTATACGAAGACCGTGGCTTCTATAAAGCTGAATTCTTTGGCCCACCAAAGCTTTTGTTTTTGCCTTATCCTAGTAAGGCTGAGACCTTTCATTTGTGGCCATCCACTTCCTCAAGTTCCTTGAATAGTTGCGATTTTATGCTGCAAAATACGACACGCTGCTGGGTCAGGAACGTAAGAAAAGTATTCCCCCGCCTGAAGGCAGGTTCTTACACCCGACTTAATGTTGAAACAGTATTGGTTGGTAGCCCAGATTTCAATTATGTTGCAGTGTTAAATATTGGCCAACTAAACGGGGCGTCTGATTCTGATTCGTCTTATTCATATGGATATGAGGACGAACTTAAAAGTATTGCCCTTTCTGTTAAGGGAGATACTATTTATTCCACTACGTCAAAATATGACTGTGGTACATATGAAAGTAAATTAACCGTAACCGTTTTGAAAATGTCAAATCGAAAAATCCTGGACACAAAAATATTCTCTGAATCTGTGTCCATTGTTCCAACGGGGAAAGGTGTTGTCCTGTTTAAGAATTGTACGGTAGCAGAGTTATGGAACTTTGAGATGTCTACGTTCCTTCGTCCTCTTTTCGTGGGTATCGAAAAAGGAAATCTTTGCTCTATTTCGCCCGACCAGTTAGCTTATTGGTATGTAACAACTTCAGATGAATCAGGCCATGAAATGGAGACCCTCGTTATCGAATTCTACAATGTAACTGGAGCTGGAAGTGGGTTCATTTCACCCTTGAAGATCACTTTTGATGCTGGTGAAGAGGTAGAGTCAATTTCGGTAATTAGTCCAAACCTGGTGCTAAGTTGCACCTCTAAGGTGGTAACATTTGGATCAACAATGTCAGCGGATGACGTGACCGTCAGTTTAAGAAACAATGGTTCAGTTGTATGGAAAAGGCGAACGTTAGATGAGGAATTTTTTCAACCACACCTGCTTTGTTCTCCTAAAAATGAGTTTGTTGTCACGTGGAACACACTGGATGGAGGTAATGGCCTACATATACTCAATGCGGATAATGGAGAAACGCTGCACGTCTTCCTTAGAGACCGGAAAGCTATTATTGACTGCAAGTTTTTATGTGATGAATCTCTGATTTTCTGCAGCAAGGAAAACTTTCTTCGTTTGTATAATGTTCGAACCGGGGATATGCTTAGTGTGCTAGACATTGGAGAGCGACCATTTTGTTTGGGAGCCTGTCTGTACCAGCCTCTTGTCGCAGTTGGTTTGTCCGGCACAAGAACAAAATTCGTCCATGTACAGCTGTCAACAGAATCTAAAAAAAGGTGAGTTTTCCCTTACAATGTCAAAAAAGGACGTTTGTGCATTTTGCATAAGCTAGCAGTTCTCACACCACAACATCATGGGTGACAAACAATTCAGTGGAACCTTGATTTAACGAACCTCCATATAGTGAAGTCCTCAGTGTAACGAAAGATTTTCTTCGGTCCGGCCAAAATTACAGTAACATGTATGGAACAGAACCTTGATTTAACGAAATCCTCGCTTTTTTGCGAACACAATCATCACAAGCGCAAACGTAAAGTGTACCTCGATATAACGAATAAATGTCAGCCTGTGATAAAAGATGAATGCCAAACAGACCAGCAAGGATAAAATTTACGTGCACAGTAGTTTTAAGCAGGTTTGTTTGCCTGTTCTTGAGTTTCTAGAGCAGTAGCTCGGCTGAGATATTTTTACAGTTATTTTTCAGATCCGGAAAATTAATGCTGGATTCTGTAAATTAATCATTAACTATACCTCGATATAACGAACATTTTGGTAGTTTTCCCGAAAATTCGTTAAATGGGGGTGTTCGTTATAACGAACCCTCGATATAACGAACAAATTTCCCCAGTCCCTTAGCACTTCGTTAAATCGAGGTTCCACTGTATTTTATTCTTCCTCAGTTTGCACGTAACGTTAAAAAACACCCAATTACCTGTAAAGGAGTTAGACCAGGGAACATACGAGTTGCCTGCTGAGAGTTGAGCATGATCAACTCAATTCAACTTGTCTTTTTTTTTTTTTTGCCATGAATTCAGACATGCGGGGCCGTAGCTACCTGTACGCCAGTAAAAAAAAACAGGTACTGTCAAAAATGTCGAATTTGATAAAAAGCAAACCAAAATTTTAAAAAACTGCAATTGTCTATATTACTCTATTTAGACCTAACCCCAATTTTTTGACGCGCAAACCGACACGAAGGCCGTTACCGTTGCCTGCAGAACACCGTCCAACGCCAAGAGAGATGTTTACCTAACAAGACTGATAACAAGACTGGAAACCATTCCGGTCATAAGTCATGCCTGCTAAGATAAGCGAAGCTTACCTGCGGGCTCACGTTAGTTCGTAACAATGTTTGCATGATCATATTGATTATTAAATCGTTATCAGTGTAGCTCTTAAAGAACTGGTACTTTTTCCCTTAAATTTCTTAGCAACTCGAAGATTGTTTTGACAAAATTTACATGTAATACGGCATCAAATTTCGTGACTTTAATTTTCTTGCATTTCAATTTCTGTAAGTAGCGAATTTCAATTTTCGAAAAATGCGAAAATTAGAATAAGGGTACTTGATAAGCGTCCAGGTTACTTTAATTAAAACTAGACTTAATTTCTTTTTTTTTATTGCAGTCTCAATTACCAAACACAAGTGAATTGAGCAACATCTGATGAGCTGACACTCGGTGAAAACAGGTGGATTTGGCAAATCAGGGTGCTGACGAACTTTATTTTATTGACTTAGACGTACCTTGTTCAGTTGTTTAATGAACTTTGAAACTTTGTATGTTAACACAGTGAAGGAACAATAGAGATTGGGACATTGGGGTCCGGATCCCCGTTAATGCACCCATTAGACCGGATGATTTTAAACAATTATTGGATGAGGTTTTTGGGATATTCGGAATAATCAAGGCTGTGGCTGATAACCCAAGTCCTTGATTATTTAGGATATCACAAAAACCTAATGAAATATTAATAATTGTTTCAATATTATACATTGTTTTGAAGAAAATAAGGACAAACACACCGTCGCAAGGAACCAATTGCGCGCGCAATCTACAGCTATCTGCTAGCAGATAACTAACTCATCTGTAGGTTGCGCTGATTTCTAAAATTAACTCGGTAGGCTCTTAGCCAGTGAGAAGACAGATAATGGGTACAATGTATAATAATTAAAGTAATTAACCGACTGCTTAAAAATTCAATGTTATTCAGGCTGAAGACTCGCATATAACGGTCAGCTAGTAGCTTACAAATGAAACTTGCCTTGCACTTCAAACGGTAGTATTGAAATTGACGAAATCTGGACCACATTTATCACCGATCACTAGACAAGCGTTGAAGGTTGATCAAACGTCCTTTTTGTAAGCTTCAATCCACGTCCATCCTTTTCATCCGTTGCAACATGCAGACGACAGTAATCAGTTTCAATGCCTAAATATTAGCCTGCGAGCAAGCTCTCCCATTAGGGCGAGCGAAGCGAGTCTCGCGAGAACTCGCGAGCGAGCGGCGAAGCCGCGAGGGGCAGAGGAAAGGAGAGCTTGCAAAGATCTCTCATAAAATTTCATTTGTACTTCGCTCAGAAGAAGGGGAATACAATCGGCTCCTTTCCTCGGCCCCTCGCTCGCGCGTTCTCGCGAGGCTCGCTTCGCTCGCCCAAACAGGAGAGCTTTCTCGCAGGCTACCTAAATATAGTCTTTATTAACCGAAACTGAACCGAAAAACGTTTTAGCGTTTTAAAAAGAAAGCAAATAGTGTGTTAAAGCCTCTTTTAGTCAGCTCGCTCAGTCCAGTTTTTACTTTTTGTTACTTAAGGGAGAAGGGGAGGCGGGTTCTTTTCCCCGCAAAATCGCTGGCAATAAATCCAAATCATAACTTATTCCGTTATTTCGATCTGCATATATTACATTTCATGGCTGTTAAAGTCTGAAACAACGAACTGTGAGGAGACTGGGATGATTTGCTAGTTTTAACGGGGTACTTGATAGAGTGGAAGTTCGATATAACAAACTCCCGTTAAAACGTACGGTCCTTTGGCACTCCGTTATTACGAAGTAATATTGCGTCTGCGTCTTATTCGATACTTAGGCCCGGTTCAGACACCGAACTTTTCATGAGCCGAACCTAATTCGAATTAAGGCCTACCCAAACTATTTAGAGGGCCTGAATTGATTCAGACCCCGATCTTAATTCCAGACGAACTAAATACAAATAAAAGGAGAAAAATGCTCATTTTGGTCAAACTGCTTGCAAAATGGGTTATTATAATTAATGCACTAGGTTCAGTACATAAAAAGTTCGGCGTCTGAATCAAAGCCGTTCCAAAGTTGTTCCACCGTCGAAATTCCCGGCCGGGCTAGGAGCGAAGAACGGCTGAGCCGTTCCAAATTGAAAAGATCGGCGTCTGAACCGGGTCTTTGGCCTTTCGAAGTCGGGTCCCCCGAGCCCTTATCCTAGGGTCCGGATGAGCGGGCCCTTCAATGACGTAAAGATCTGGATCCGTCCCCAGCACTTTACCAGAGTTTTTCGCAGGCGCTTTTTCTTTCTTTAGTTGTTACTTCTCCTTCTTCTTCCTCTTCTCCCTCACTCAAAACAACTGGTTGAGTTATTTTAGGACGTGGACCAGTAATTCTCTTGTTATCTACGGAGAGGGGGAAAGTACAGGAGGGTAAATCTCCCTCCCCCTACTTTTTCAGCCAATTTCTCTCTCCTCCCTAAACTTGCTTTCAAAATTGGCGACGGGCAACACACGACTCCTGCACTTAGTCGTAAAGGAAGTTATCCGACCCTCAGAGCTTCGCCTATACACCAACATACCACAAAAAGAGGGCGTAGCCACGGTATGTCACGCATACGAATATGTTTATGGACAGAAAGCCCCTTTACCTACTAAGTATCTAAGAAAAAATACTCTATCTTATAGTAACAGAAAACTCGTTCCAATTTTGCAGTAGCAACTACCTACAGACCTATGGAACAGGCCAAGGAAGTCCCAGGAGACCCAAGGGGATCGCAGTGTACTTCAAATTCCCCGTCCCCCACCCCTTGTCAGCACGCAAGATTAATAAAAAAGCCATAAAATTACCTTCTTATCGATATCTCCCTACTCCCAACGTTTCGTTTCTCCCTCCTTCCTACATTTTCGTCCCGATTTCACCTTCCTCCCTACTTTTTCGGGCGATTTTTTCGTCCTGCCTATTCTGTTCCTCTTCACTGTTTACGGCCATCGTGAAGAGTGCACGGACAACAGGATTTTGCCAGACGTTCGATATCGGATGCGGCAAACTGGAACTAGGTAGGAATGGAGATGGGGTTATTTTTGTCGATGGAGGAGGAAACTCTTCATGGCACGGGCAGCTCAGACTCTGTGGCAGTTCATGGAAATGTGATTTTTATAAAAGAATAACTGAGAACACAGAAAATGCTTTCCAAATTCCGCTTTTTAAAAACATCTTGAAATGTAAAACTCGCAAAAACGACTTCAAAATGCCTTCAGAGGGGAGCTGACTGTGAAACACACAACACAAACGATGAATCATTTTTATTTGGAATCTTTTTAAAAAGCGGAATTCAGAACGTATATATTTTCTTTGTTCTCATAAATTCTGTTTAAAAAAATGAAAATTTGGAACAAACTCTCTTAGAGACTGGGCTACCTGTGTTTATTAAAGCTCTTGAGTAAGGGGGTGATTGACTGTTGTTGCTATTTGATTCGTTTCTTTTTTTTTCGTTTCCATTATCGTACTCCTCAGCAGTTTCTCTAAGCTACAGTTCTGTTGAAGGGAATGAGATAGCATGCGTGGCGTGCCTTTTTGCCCCTATCCAGGACTAAGACTTATTTTGTTGGATTATCAATAAGCGCTTGTCGATAATTGGCGCTCATTGATGCAAAACAAAACGACATTCCCCTCTTCTAATTGCGATATTTCGAAACAGTCAAGCAACATAAGTCTATGCAAATGCAAACAAGAGGTTGTCGTACTCAAACCGTCTAAATTTGAGATTCATCGATGGGCCACGTCACTTAGAACACCTTGATTCGTTAAGAAACATGTCCAGGGATCTACATGGAAGAAGCTTTGCTAGAGAATGTGGCAGCAGAAAAGGTAAATTTATCAAAATAGCTTCAGGGCCTTGTGTACGCCACAGATCGTTTCACAGGGCATTTATCGAGGCATCTAGATGTATCCATCTCGATATTTCACCTTTACTATGTAGTGCTGAGTTTTGTTAAGATTACGTCCTTTACGTTTGGGATTCTGAAAATGAAATTCCGATCGATGCCAGCAACTTGCACTTTTCAAAGTTTGTAGAATATTTTTTAGGAGAGAGCATAAGAAACGAATCGATAAACAATTCTTAAAGCAGATATTACAACTGGCCTTAAACTCTTCGCTCTTTTAAGCTCTATTAGCTTCTACATGTAGCTCCTTGCTAATTGAATGTTTAACTCAAGCGTTCTGTCACCATCAGCTCATGTGTTTCTAGTAGAAGATATAACCGACGTTGAAAATATCGAACGAAGGAATATTCTTTGCGACCCTCAGCAGTTAGGAGACACATCCTTATATTTCTGACTTGAAGAAACCAGGCCGGTTTGAGTTATGAACGCCTGTAATCGTCCAATTCAAGTACATGCAAGTACGACGTACACCCGTGGGTTTTTTTCTGTGTATTGAAGATGTCTGCAAGTTTATGCGTTTCTTAGCTTTTCCCTTTGGTGTTAAAATCGTAGCTAAACCTTAAGTATGGTGCGCGTCAAAAGCTAACACGGTTGATAACCCGCAGCCGCAGTCAATGCGCGTTTTATATGACACACTACTCTTCTACTTTGGGGAGCAACGGATCAACAAGCAACGCCTTGTCAGAAAACTTGTAAAGAACTCACAAATGAACGAAAAATATGCCAGTGGTCATATCGATTCTGAATGTATAAAGTCAAATGATGACTTCAAAGGTAATGAAAGCTAATTCATCGCTTGAATATCGATTACCGTACTTTAAAATTGAAAATAGTACAGGCGATATGATTATGATGGCAGTGAGGGTGTTCTCCCTTTTATTCTCTTATTGAGTGTCGCAAATTTGAGAAAATTAATATGGTCCATGTCTGCCTTTTTTGTCGTCTTACAAATTTGTTTTGCTCGTCAGTGTTACGTTGCTTAGCTACATTATTCTGTTCAATATCGCTCTTTATGAAGTTAAATAGACCAACAATTTGTTCATTCAGGTGCTTCAAAAAACTTATAATGTATAATGCTTGGTTCTAAAAAACGATCTGGCGGTAAATGATTTCCAAACTTTTATGCGTTAAGTATTTGCCCTCTTTATGCAGAAAGAGAAATTGCCGTGTCTCTTGTAATTAAAGCAACTGTATAACTCCCTAATATCCAGTAAAGCGCAACCTTGGGACTTCAAAAGCTCTTCTCCTGCTAACGGCGCTCGGTTAACCAACTCAAACCGTCCACTGTCGTAAATCTAGCTGTTGTGTTCTCTTAATACCCTCCACAGCAAATGTCGTGTTTAACACCCTTCTCGAAGGCATCGGTTTTAATTTCTTACTAGTCATACTCCCATAATTGTCATATTTCTCATTTGTATACGATTACAATGCAATATCCGCGAACTCTCTTTACGCGTGACGTCGTCTTTATAGTTTCATGGTCTTGTGATCATGAAAATAATAATTACAAAAACACAAATTAACTGAAAACAATGACGGAGCGAGTTGATCGTTGTGGTGTGACTTACGTTTTATCTTTCTTGCAAAACGTAGGTTAAGAATGAATTTCCAAGACAGGAAAAGTTTTCTCTTCTGCGTCAAATTTGCTAAATGGCGACTGCAGCATCTTCACCCCTGGCCAGCTCCCCAGAGAAGACAAATGGAAACAAGCTGAGCAGGCTTCTCATCGATGGCGGAACAACAGTACTGAGGAATATATTCGATCACTATCACCCACCTGCCATCTTGGCTTCCGGTCTCAATTCCAATTACTCCGTTCTTAGCAACCTTTTGCGTAGAAGAGTTCTAAATGGCCGTCAGTAGGACAAACTCTTCCCCCCTGGTGGAAAGCTACCAGACTCTAACACATTTGACATCACTCTTCTGTTCCTTCTACTAACCAACATTTGTGGTTTATCCCCTCCCCTGACAGGATGGCACACCAAGCCATCCCCTGGTGATAACTCTCTTGAGGCTAACCTTGCTCGCGTTAAGTTCTTTCGGAATGAGCTGTATGGTCACGTAACGTTCACGGGGGTTGATGCGACATCTTTCTCCTCCTTCTGGCATGAAATAAGCACCACTCTTTATTCGCTCGGTTTAGATCAAGCAGAAATTGACAGACTGAAGGCAGAGCAGGGAGGAGAGGAAGATTACCTTGATGCTTTAATTGAGTGGGCTGACAGTGAAGAGGACGTAAAAACACAGCTAAAGGATATCCATCAATCCCAGACCAAGACTGAGGAAACTATTTCCCAAGTCCTTCAGACACAATTAAAACTCAGTGAGACCCAATGTAAAACACAGGACGTTGCAGAAGAAGTATTGAAAGCGACGAATGAAGCACATCAGGAAAGTGTTTTACGTTTCGAGAAAGTGTGTGATTCCCAATCCAAAACCATTCATGCAGTGGATGTAGTTCATGAATCAATTCAAGAAGTCAAACAGGAAGTAAAAAGTTTGACGAAAAAGAGAAACAAGCATGCAGACGAGGTGCTAAAGACTCTTGTGATGTCTGAATTTAAAGGAGACATCGAGTATCATTCAAAAAAGTTCCAAGAAGGAACTCGGGAGTGGATCTTTAAAAGAATTGAAGGCTGGTTAGACGACCGAAACTTACCACATAAGGTGATGGTAATCAGTGGAAATCCAGGGATGGGAAAGACTGTTATCTCCGCTGTTGTTTCGCAAAGAATGCAAAAGGCTGGAAGATTGTCAGGGAGCCACTTTTGTCAGCATAACAATTCACGATACCGAGATCCACGTTTAATGCTCCAGTCTTTGGCCTGCTACCTGTGTCAAGCGGTGCCAAGATACAAAGATGCTCTAGTGGAACAGTTGTCTAGAAATCTGGGTAAAGACCTCAACAGCATGGGTGTGGAAGAGCTTTTTGCGTTGCTGTTCAAAGAGCCTCTAAGCACAGTACAAGATCCTGGAAGAAACACCCTAATAGTCATAGATGGCCTCGATGAAAGCGAATACCAGGGACGCAATGAGCTCCTACATGTGATCAGTAACCACTTTTCTATGCTTCCAATTTGGATTAGAATTTTGATCACGACTCGTCCAGAGAGGAGCATAATAGAGGCATTGCGACATTTAAAACCAATCGAGCTTGAACAAAAGCAAGAAGAAAACTTAGATGACATTCGAACCTTGTTTGAAATACAGCTCAACCACAAAATTGGTGAAGAGCATAAAGATATTCTCTTGAAAGAGCTGGTTAAGAAATCAGAAGGCCTGTTTATTTACGCTTACTTTATAGTGGAATTTATCCAAATGAATGCTTCAATTCTTACCCCTGATCAGCTAGAAAGCTTACTGCCTTCAGGTATTTCATCCGTTTACTCGCTCTATTTCAAACGTTTAGAGAATGAACTTTGCAAAGAGCTTAATACAGATGAGGAACATTTTTTGCGTTTCTTGTGTGCTTTGACCGCTTCAAGAGAGCCCCTGCCAGTGGAATTTATTGCCAAAATTTTATACCCTGGAGAAAAATCTTTGACTGAGCATCGAAAAGTTAAAAAAGCAATATCTTCCATCTCTACACTGTTACCAGTTTGGGAAGGTCGTCTGCACTTTTTTCACAAGTCAATCAAGGACTGGCTAGTAGCATCATCGCCCTACGAACAACATGATTTCACCGTGGACGAGAAAGAAGGTCATACTGTCCTTTCTGATCTCTGTGCTTCTGAACTCGATAACTTGCAGCGGAAAGGGGTTCATGGCAAACAGTTTTCGAATACTAAAACATATGCTTTGCATCATGGTATCCAGCACATGCTTGAGGTCAACGATCATGACTACGCTGACAAATCAAGAACCATTAGTGTCACAGCAGAACAGGTGTATCGATACGCGACAGACGTCGAAGTTCTTTATGCAAAACTTTGTGTTAAGAGCACATCAGCGATAAAAGATCTTCTCAGCCTCCACAGTAAGAATTCCAAAATAGTAAGCGAGGAAAGAGATTTTGTTGTGACTTCTCTCCTCAGTCTTTTAAGAAAACACTCTTACATCTTGTTTGATTACCCTCACCTATTTTTCCAGTGTTTGATTAACGAAGGTACCCCAGAATTGTCGTCTATAGCAGCAGGTATTGTTGAGTCGTTAACTCCCAAAATGCCATACATGAAGTACTTAGACAATGACAAGCAAAAGGAAAAAGCCGTTCAGGGACGATTTTACTGTTCAGATAAAATCGCATGTTTTGATGTTTCACCTGAAATGGATTACCTGGTATGCGAGTGTCGAGATGAAACAATTCATCTGTTTTCCCTGCAGACTGGTATCAAAGTATGGGTTCGACCAGCACCTATAAAAACTGTAAAGAGAGAGTATTTCTGTAGAGATGCATCTGTGAGTGGCGCATATCGACAAATTGGACATTTTCTTTCATTCTATCATTCTGTCATCTTTCATCCAAATAGAAGGTCGATACTGCCTGGAACTCTTCAATATGTTTACACCATAAGTGGAGACACAGAAGACCTTTATCCGGACAGCGACTGTTCATTTTCAACTTGCGTCTATTGTAAATACAAAAACGTGATGCTTACAGATTGCCCTTCAGACCCAAAGCGGGTTTTCATTTGGGATTTGGAGAATGGTCAAAAGCTTAGAGCTTTCGATTTTGATGAAAAAGTTTCCTCTTTTACCATTTCTGAAGATGGGTCACTTATAGCCATTTTAGATATGACTAATTCATTTACACTTGTGGACGTAAGAAACCAGTCTTGTTTGAAAATGCCAGGAGCCAGTAATTCTGTTTTCAGTCCGGTGTGTGGATTAATGCACTTTACATCCGACAATAACACTCTTGTTTGTGGCTTTCTATATTGGGTTTGTGATGTACCCCATTGCCTATTAGGAGAAGAAAGAAAACCAACATTTACCTTCATTACGCCGGTAAATAACGTTTCGTCACCTGATCCTCATTTTGAGCCTCAGGAATTAAGAACCTTTCTCTTGTGGCCCTCTGTTGCACAAAACACTTTGACTGAATCCACTTTCATGGGGCAGAATGAAGGACCTTCCTGGGTATCGAAGGTGCAGAGAGAGATTCCATATTTGTTCTCAGGTTCCTACATCAGTCTTAGCGATGAAAACATTTTGGTTGGTAGCCCAGATCACAAATACGTCACGATGTTAAACGTTGGTCAGCTGCAGAGAGAGTCCGACTCGACTTACACTTCCAACCTTAACATGGATGTCAGGAAGATTATATTTTCTATGGAAGGCGATGCAATATACGCCATGAGCTCGCGCGAGCGTTTCGTAAGTTCAAATGAGGGTCTAACGATTACTGTATGGAAAATGTCAAGTCGCGAATTCCTGAAGACAAAGCAATTCTACGGCCCTGTGTCGATCCTCCCGAAGAAGGAAGGTCTTGTACTCTTTAAAAAAGATCGTGTAGCAGAGTTGTGGAATTTCGACCTGTCGGAGTGCATTCGAACTATTGTTAAACTTAGCAGTAATACTGATATTTTACGTAAAGTAAGAATTATGCCAGTATCAGATGAACTGATAGCCTTTTTTTATCCACTAAATTCTTGCGAATCAATTTATATCAGAAGTTCACAACAATCACCACAAAACGAAGAATCTTCCGAATCTAAAGAAGAAAACGAGGAATATTTGAACTCTCTAAAATTGTCCAATATGCGAGCTTATCGCATTGACTTTATAGACTTAACCAGCGTTGGAGGAAAGCTTGTTTCCTCGCTAAGGATTGAAGCTCGTGCCAATGAATACGTAGACTATGTCTCATGCAGTAGTTGTCTGGGCGAAGTGTTGGTTTCCGCTGTTGAAAATTTATCCAACGGATTACCGATAGACAACGAGAAGCTCACTGTTAGCTTAAGAAAGAACGGACTAATTAAATGGGAACAAAGCACAGAATACTGGAACTCAATGTCTCCGTTGCAAGAAAGCATGATTTTCTCACCCAGGAATGAGTTTGTAGTCACGTGGAACACTCTCGACAAGGGCCAAGGAATACATGTTCTTCAGGGGAAAACTGGAGAGACATTGCACGTCCTTCTTAGAGACCAGAAAGACATTATTGAATGTAAGTTTTTAGATGATGAATCTCTGGTATGCTGTAGTGGGGACAACTTCCTTCGATTGTATGATGTCAGAGCTGGAGTTCTGCTGAGTATTCTAGACATTGGAGAGCAACCGTTCAGTTTGGGAGCCTGTCTGAATCATCCTCTTGTCGCCATTGGTTTGTCCGGCACAAGAATAAAATTCGTCCACGTACAGTTGCCAACATAATCTAAAAAGAAGAATTAAAGGTGAGCTTTTCTATACTCGGTCAAAAACAGGCGGTACAAGGACAGTTTCGCGAGTTACTGTAACCTAACAGACCCTAACAGTACCTAGACTCTATGAGCAGTGTCTATTATTTCAGTCCGTGGAGCGAAAGGCGCGAAATACGCAATTAAAGGCGCGCGCGGTTGAGGGTGCGGGCTCCCTCGTGCTCGAGTACTTCCTTCACTAAAAGGTTGAAAGGGACTTTAAGATCCAACGACGCATCAGCAACGAAAACGTCGCTTAAAAAGTGAATTTGTGTTCTTCATTCTTTATCGCGATTATTCCTACTTACTTACTTGGTAAAATGTACGCGAACACTCCTGAATTTGAATTCCAAGGGACCATACTCAAGTTCAGAAAGGGAAATAAAATTTCTTCCTTGCTTGTTTACGTTCTCCATAAAACACGAAATTAGGCATTTCACGTCTTACTTGTGCAAAAACGGCAAAGAAATGTACAAAAAAGCGCGATGCCTGTGCAAAGTTGTTGTTTTGTTTATTAAACCCTTTTTTTAGGACGTTTTCGTTGCCGTCGAGTCCGGTTGAATCTTAAAGTCCCTAATTTGAAGAAAATAGGGGACTACTTGCAGCCTAAGCCAGGAAGCATAATTGATTATGGCTCCTCGCCTAAACAGTACCCACACCACAACACAATTAGTAGATATACGTCTAGAGTGAATCTTATTCTTACAAATTTTCGCATGAAAATTCATAAATGGTATTCCGCGAGTTTGGGGGAACCGTACCAATGTTACAAAGGGTATAATACCATTCTTTGATCTGCTTATGAAAAGGAACAGCGCCAAAATTAAAGAGAGAGCCGACCATAAAGTTAAGTGAATGTACCAAAGACGGTTTTGAAAGATTTGTACATTAGGACACAGATGATAGTGAAGCAGGGAGAAAATATGGAAAAATCTACTGAGAAGAAGAATAATGTTTGAAATTACCTAAAATCATCGTCATCACGTCCACGACTTACAGCAACTTTAAGAATTATTTTGTTTTGTAACGTGACAAAGTACTAAATTTCGCAACTTTTATTTTTCTTCCATGAGTTTTCGCGAGTTGTAGATTTCGGGATTGTTTTGAATTTGCGAAAAACGCGAATTTTAGACTTGATAGCTTCCAGCTTTCATAAATAACACAAGCGACTTTCTGTTTTCAGTTGCAGTTTCAAGACAACTAAATTGAGCAACTTCTGGTGGTCTGTCATTAGCCGGGCACAAAGAGCTGGATTCTTCAAATCAGTGACCATAATCTTTATTTAGTGTTGTGTTTGACGATGGATAAAGAGCATGAAAAGAAATGATTATAAAAGCTGGAATTCAAATCTATTTAATTGAAGAGCCCTGGATGCAAGCTGCTACATTCAGGAATTGAAAGAGACATGTACATTACGAACTTTGAAATTTCGTACGTTAACAGAATAGCGGATAGCCTGCGAGCGAGCTCTACTATTTGGGCGAGTGAAGCGTGTCTCGCGAAAACGCGCGAGCGAGCGGCCAAGCTGCGAGGCCCCTTCGCTCGCGCGTTCTCGCGAGGCTCGCTTCGCTTGCCCAAATAGGAGAGCTTGCTCGCAGGCTAAATAGCTGATATAGGGAGGGGTGGGGGGTCGGGGATTGGAGGGAGGGTCCTTGGTCAAAAGGCTGAACATTCGCAAGCAGCCTTCATTTGGTAGGAACTTTTTGTGCACCCTCAATCACGATAAATACACCTTTTTAACAACTGGCTTGTTATATAAATCCACGAAATGCGGACAAAACGTACAACTAAAGCAACTAGAAAAATGTTGTAAACCTTTTTTGTATGGCTTTTTTGTGAATGTTCCAGATGTCTGAAAGTGACTCACATCTCCCAGTAACACTGTAGTAAAAAATGCAGGGTATAATATACTAATGTACGGTGTGATATAAGGGTCATGTTAACACTCGCTGTCTGGCCCGGACCGCACCGCACTGTTTCTGAGACTTGACAGGCGCGTCACCTTGAGTTTGATTTACTAGTTAAAATTGTGTGTTGCACCATTATCATGACATTAGTGGTCTGTATAGTTGACTTTTCCTTGTAGAAGTAAAAGAGAGCTTAAGCGACAACGAAGGCGACGGTTACGGCTACGAAAACGTCCCTTAAAAAGTGAATTCGCGCTGCCTCAAACTTTATCGCGCTTGTTCCATCTCGATTAATTCGTCACATGTTGGCAAATTTTTTTGGAGTTGAATTCTAAAGGACTCTATCAAAGTTCAAGAAATGAAAAAGAAAGTTGATGTCTTGTGTTCTCGTCCTCGACAAAACTTGAAATTATGCATTTTCACCATTTTCGTAGTCGTGCAACAAAGGCTACGAAATGTACAAAAAAGCATGATGCACGTGCAAAGTTGTTATTTTGCCTGTCTAAACTTATTGTTTTTTTTGCCGTTCTCGTTGCCGTCCCCGTCGTCGTTGCTTAAGCTCCATAATGTTTAATCTTACCTACCTCCTCTTTAAACCTCCTAGATCCAGCCACGTTACCTACCCTGCTTGCAGAGGTTTCTCTGTTCCGGCATGGTTTTAAGCATTAAAGACGTAAAGAAGCCAATTACATTTAGGCGAATGTTAGCAATAAAAAAGACTTCATAAATGCTTAAAACCACACCGAAAAGAAACCTCTGCTGGCCGGGTAACGTTACCATGTTGTTACTGTGTAACAGTGGAGTAAAAAGGGCGAACGACTAGTTTCTTTTTTTCGTAAAATGGTTGGCAATGAAATCAATTTATTACTCGAGGTTCACTATTTGATTTTCCGGGATATGTTACTAACTGTATATGTCTTAAGGTCAACCTGATGGTACAGTCAAGAACTAGGAAAGTGCCAGAAAACTGGGATAATTCATTGGGTCATGTTGTACAGCGGACCCTGCATAATCATCGTCTCAGTACAATGTGAAGTACTCAAAGTACAGTCAAACTCCGTTAATGCGAACAGTGATGGGACCATAGAAAGTGTCCGTATAAACGGGGTGTCCGTATTAAGCGGGTTGAATTTAGAGAGAATATAAGGGTTTTCTTTTCCCAGGGACAAAGCAAACTGTCCGTAATAATGAAGTGTCCGTTTTGAGCGGGGGTCCGCCTGGAAGCGGGTTTTGACTGTATGGAACAATACCCGAGAAGAAAGGATTCTCTCCTGACACCCAATATAACTTTTATATACCTTCTTTATGTTAGGTGCAATTACAACACATGGTAAATTTATTTCCATATTGAAAATAATACCACAATAATAGTAATTATTAGTTTTTTATCCATGGCAGGGTTCTGGGCTCCTGCCCATAGACATTTGCCATGGAAAATTTGCCTCGGAACGTTTGCTTCATACACAGACGAATGTCTCCGTGATGTAAAGGGTATTTAATTTCCTTGGTAATAAAAGTATTCCGTGAAACTTTATATCTGGATTCTTTAATATGGGGGTTTTGATGTGCCATAGTTACTTTTTCTATTTTCACTGGGGCGAAGAATATGATTAGTTATAATGGTGGGGTCCTTCGTTACGTAGGGGTTGTATCGAGGTTCAACTGCATGTATCCAGATATCAGTTAAGTTTATACATTCTCAATTCAATTATCGTACTCCTCAGCAGCTTTTCTAAACTACAGTTCTGTTGGAGGGAATGAGATAGCCTGCATGGCGTGCCTTCCTCGTAGGCGTATTTCTTTTTTGCCCCCATTTGTTGGATCATAAATAAGCGCTTGCCGATTGGTACTCATTGATGCAAAACATAAATGACACTCACCTTTTTCTAATTGCAAAGTTTTCGAAACAATCAAGCAACATAAGTCTATGCAAATAAAAAGAAGAGATTGTCGTACTCAAACTGTTTAAATTTGAGATTCATCGATGGGCCACGTCACTTAGAACACTTTGTTTCTTAATGAAACATGTCCAGGGATCTACACGGAAGAGGCTTCGTTAGAGAACGTGCCAGCAGAGAGGTAAGTTTATCAAAAAATAGCTTCAGGGCCTTGTATACTCCACAGATCGTTTCACAGGGCATTTATCGAGGCATCTTAATGTATCCACCTCGATATTTTACTTTTACTATGTAGTGCAATTTTGTTTAGATTACTTCTCTAAATTACGTTTGGGATTCTGAAAAAACGTCTGGGATTGATGCCAACATCTTGCAACTTTCAAAGCTTCTAGAACATTTTCAGCAGAGAGCGTATGCGCGTAAGGAACGAACGGATAAACATTCCACGAAGCAGACATTATATTTCCCCTTAATCTCTCTTAAGCTCTATTACCTTCTAGCTTCTTGCTCAATGCAATTTTAATTCAAAGCTTTTTGTCGCCATTATCTCCCGATAATAACGAACGAAAGAATATCCTTTGCCACCCTAGAAAGACCGCACATCTATATATTTCCGCCTAGACAACACCAGGCGGGTTTGAGCTATGAACACCTGTGAGCGGCCAGTTCATCAAGTACATGCAAGTACGTCGTTTACCTTTTTTCTGTCTACTGATGATGTCTGCATCGATCTGCAAGTTTATGCTTCTCTTTTCCCATCGCTGTTAAACTCGTAGGTAAACTTGGCCCGTAAAGTATGATGCACGCTAAAAAGCTGACACGCTTGATAACCCAGTCAGTTATTGCGAGCTTTATACGACACAGCTCTTCTGCCTTTCGGGAAAAACAGATAAAAAAGCAGCGCGTTTATCAGAAAACTTGTAAAGAATTCACAAGTGAACGAAATCCAGTGGTCATTAAATTCTGAGTGTATACAATCAAGTGATGACTTACAATGTAGTCAAACTGCTAATTCATTATACAGCTTCAATTTGCATTAACGTACATCAACACTCAAAATACCCTATCTCATCTACAGGCAATTATTTGTATTGATGATAGTCAGAGAGTGAGTTACTTTCTCAAATTGAGTGTCGCGGATATAGGAAAATTAATATGGTCATATGTCTGCGTTGTTGACAATTTCCACATTTGTTTTGCTCGTTAGTGTTGTGTTGCCTAGGTATATTTTTTCACCCCCCCTCCCCCCCCCTCTTTGCAATTCAATAGACCGATAATTTGTTCATTCAGTTGGCTTCAAATAAAATGATAACGTATAATGTTTGGATCTAACAAACGACCTGGCAGTAAATGATTTCCAAACTTTTAATGTTACGTATTTGCTTCTATGCACAAAGGAAACGCCATGTATAATTAAAGCAATTACTATTAATAGCTCACTGAATATCTAGTAAAGCGGAACTTTGGGACTTCACAGCTCTCGTCCTTTTAATGCGCTCGGCTAGCCAACTCAAATCAACCACGATCGTAATTCCAGTTCGGTTCATTGCACTAAATACCCTCGACAGCTAATAAGCTAAACACCCTACTTGAGGAGATTGGTTGTAAATTTTATATATGTTGTGGTTTTTTTCCTCGGTTTAAAATTTTTCAAACCAGTTTAATTTTTGTTTTTCTTTGTCTCTGATTACGGTAATTGATTTTAGACAAAGGAAAGTAAAAATTAAAGTGGTTTGAAAAATTTTAAACCAAGGGAAAATTTGAACCACAACATATATATATAATCATGATAGTATTCCTATCAACAGTCACCTATTGACAATATTCGCTAACTCTCTTTACGGATGGCTTGGTGTTAGTTTCACGGTATTGTAATCATGAAAACAAAGCAAAAACGGTGACGGAGCGAGTTAATCGTTGTAGTGTGACCCACGTTATATTTTTCTTGTCCACGTAGGTTCAGAATGAATTTCCAAGACATGAATATCTTCTGCATCAAGGTTGCTAAATGGCGACAGCAGCACCTTCACCCCTGGCCAGCTCAAGAGAGAAGACAGATGGTAACAAGCTGAGCAGACTGCTTATTGATGGTGGAACAACAGCACTGAGGAATATTTTTGATGCTATTCACCCTCCTGCCAACTTAGCCTCTGATCTCAAGTCCAATTACTCCATTCTTAACAACCTTTTGCGTAGAAGAGTACTAAATGGCCATCAGTGGGACAAACTCTTCCCCTCTGGTGGAGGGCTACCAGACTCCAATACGTTTGACATCACTCTTCTGTTCCCCTTACTAACCAACATTTGTGGTTTATCCCCTCCCCTGGCAGGATGGCACACCAAGCCATCCCCTGGTGATAACTCTCTTGAGGCTAACCTTGCTCGGGTTAAGTTCTTCCGGAATGAGCTATATGGTCACGTGACGTCCACGGGGGTTGATGCGACATCTTTCTCCTCCTTCTGGCAAGAAATAAGCATTACTCTTCATTCTCTGGGTTTGCATCAAGCAGAAATTGACAGACTGAAGGCGGAGCAGGGTGGAGAGCAAGATTACCTTGATGCCTTAATTGAGTGGGCTGACAGTGAAGAGGACATAAAAGCACAGCTGAAGGATATCCGCCAGACGCAACTTAAACTCAGTAAAACAGTTGAAGATGGCACTTTAAAGATGGAAGAGCTACGTCAAGCCCTAAGCAAAACTCAGGATGTCGTAGATGAAGCAGTGGAAATAGAACTCACAGGACAACAAGAGATGAGGGCAGCACAGTCACGTTTAGAGGGAGTGTGCGAGTCCCAAGACGAAATTCGTGCGTCAATTCAGGAGGTAAAAGAGGAAGTAAAAAGCTTGACGAAAAAGAGAAACGAGCAGGCAGATGAAGTACTAAGAACTCTTGTGAAGTCGGAATTCAAAAGAGACATAGAATTTCATGCAAACAAATTCCAGGAAGGTACTCGTGAGTGGATCTTCAAAAGTATTGAAGACTGGTTAGATGACCGAGCATCGCTACATCGGGTAATGGTAATCAGTGGAAATCCAGGGATGGGAAAGACTGTTATCTCCGCTGTTGTTTCGCAAAGACTGCAAAAGGTTGGAAGACTCTCGGGAAGCCACTTTTGTCAGCATAACAATTCAAGGTACCGAGATCCCCGTTTAATGCTCCAGTCTTTAGCCTGTCACTTGTGTCAAGCGATGCCAGGTTACAAAGATACTCTGGAAGAACAGCTGTCAAGAAATCTGGGAAAAGACCTCAACAACATGGGTGCAGAAGAACTGTTTGCGTTGCTGTTCAAAGAGCCTCTAAGCACAGTACAAGATCCTGGAAGAAACACCCTAATAGTTATAGATGGCCTCGATGAAAGCGAGTACCAAGGACGCAATGAGCTTCTACATGTAATCAGTAACCACTTTTCTATGCTTCCAGTTTGGATTAGAATTTTGATCACAACTCGTCCAGAGAGGAGCATAACAGAGGCATTGCGACATTTAGAGCCTATTGAGCTTGAACAAAAGCGTGAGGAAAACTTAAATGACATTCAAACCTTGTTTGAAAATCAACTCAGCAACAAAATTGGAGAAGAGCATAAAGATGTTCTCTTGAAAGAGCTGGTTAAGAAATCAGAAGGCCTGTTTATTTACGCTTATTTTATAGTGGATTTTATCCAAAAGAATGTTTCAATTCTCACCCCTGATCAGCTGGAAAGCGTATTGCCTTCAGGTATTTCATCCGTTTACTTGTCCTATTTCAAACGGTTAGAGAATGAACTTTGCAAAGAGCTTCATGCAGATGAGGAACATTTTTTGCGTTTCCTGTGTGCATTGACAGCTTCAAGAGAACCATTACCAGTAGAATTCATTGCCAAAATTCTATACCCTGGAGAAAAGTCTTTGACCGCGCAGCGAAAAGTTAACAAAGCAATATGTTGCATCTCTACACTGTTACCAGTTCGCGAGGGTCGTCTTCTTTTTTTTCACAAGTCAATTAAGGACTGGATAACAGCATCATCGCCCTATGAACAACATGATTTCACCGTGGACGAGAAAGAAGGTCATGACGTCCTTTCGGATCTTTGTGCTTCTGAACTCGATAGCATCAAGCGAAAAGGGGTTCATGGCAGACAGTTCACCAATACTGAAAGTTATGCTTTGATTCATACTGTCCAGCACATGCTTGAGGCCAATGATGATCATGAATGGACTGACGGTTCAGGGAACATGGGTGGTACATCCAATCAGGTATACCAGTATGTGACGGACCTAGAGCTTATGTACGCAAAACTCTGTGTAAATAGAACATCTGCCGCGGAGGATCTCTTCCGTATTTGCAACGAACATTCGGGTATACTGAATGAGCAAAGACATTCAATTGCAACACTGCTCTATAATGTTCTAAGAAAACATTATTATATGTTGCTAGATCACCCTCACCTATTTTTCCAATGTTTGATTAACGAAGGGATTCCTGTATTATCGTCTGCAGCAGCAAGTATCGTCGAATCATCTTTCCCCACAATACCCTACATGAAAAACCTAGATATAGTAAGGAACAGACGGAATCAGAGCAAGCAAGGTTCTACTGTTCAGATAAAATCGCTTGTTTCGATGTTTCACCTAAATTGGATTACATAGTATGCGAGTGTCGAGACGAAACAATCCATCTGTTTTCCCTGCAGACTGGTATCAAAGTATGGGTTCGACGATCACTAATAACAAGAGAGTATGGTTTCAGAAATGCAAATGTAAGTGGTGCATATCATCAGATAGGGCATTTTTTGTCATTTTATCATTCTGTCATCTTTCATCCAAATGGGAGGTCGGTACTACCTGGAACTCTTCGATATGTTTTCACCTTAAGTGGAGAGAAAGAAGACCTTTTTCCAGAAAGTGACTGTACATTCTCAAAATGTGTTGTTCGTTCTCCCGTCGACAAGAACGTCATTATCACACATTGTCCGACGCAGCCAAAGCGGATTAACTTTTGGGATATGGAAAATGGCCGAAACCTTTTATCTATCGATTACGGTAAAGACATTTTTTCCTTTGCCGTTTCTGACGATGGGTCGTTGATTGCTGTTTCGGTAATGGATGATTATGATACAATTACTATATTAAACTTAAAAGAAAACTCTCGTTTAAATATCATTTCCTCTGGAGAACAAGGAGCTTGTGGATTCTTGCGCTTTACATCCGATCAAAACACGCTTGTTTATGGCTTTCAATATTCTGCTTGCCCAGATGAAGCTTCTTGCCTCTACTGCGAAAGCGCTTATAACGGAATACCTGGGTTTAATTTTATTACGCCTTTAAAAAACATTCACCTACCTGGAAAAAAGAATCTGGAAGAAGCAGAATTTACACCCTTCGTCTTGTGACCTCGTGTTCTATCAGGCGCTTTGACGAAAAATGATTTTACGGAGCAGAACAAGAGCTCTTCCTGGTTAAAAAAAATTCAAAGAAGGATGCCAAATTTATTTGCGGGTTTCTCCCTCAGACTTGACGATGAAACAGTATTGGCTGGCAGCCCGGAGCACAACTATGTTATGATGTTAAATGTTGGCATACTTCAGAGTGAGTCTGGTTTCACGGACACGAAGAGAATAATCGACTTGCATAAAAGAGAAATTGTATTTTCTCTGGAAGGAGATACGATCTACTTCATTATTTCTGAAAAATCCATGTTCTTGTCATCTCCTCCTTCTTCAATCACTGTCTGGAGAATGTCAACTCGAGAAATCCTGACGTCAAAGACCTTCTCTATCCTACATCTATCGCTCCAATGAAGACAGGTGTCGTACTCGTTACTAGTGAAAAACCGCGGGTAGTAGCAGAACTCTGGAATTTCGATCTGTCTGAGTGTAATCAACGTATTGTGGAACTTACTTCTAAGACTGCTAAGCTATACAGAGTTAACATGTTCCCTGTATCCGATAGTCGGATAGCATTCTTTTACCACCCGAGATCATACGAATTAAAATGCATCAGAAGCTCACAAAACCGGGAGGAAAACAAAGAATCGTCCAAAGCAGATTTGTTAGAATGCTCAGATGGTGACTTCGATTGCGTTGACTTCATAGACGTCACCAACCTTGGAGGAAAGCTTATTTCCTCGCTAAGGATCAAATCCGCTGGCGTTAACGAAAGCTTAGACTGCATCCCTTGCAGTAGCAGTTTAAGCCAAGTGCTGGTTTGTAGTTCCAGGGTTGTAATGATTGGAAATCACGGACTTGAAGATGAGCAGAATGTAACAGTGAGTTTGAGGAATGAAGGTATCATAACATGGGAAAGACACACGACATTTTCTGCCGATTCAATGTGCCTGGACCCAAACATGATTTTTTCGCCCAAACATGATTGTGTAGTCACGTGGAACACTCTCGACGGGGGCCAAGGTATACACGTTCTTCAGGCGGAAACTGGAGAGACATTACACGTCTTTCTTAGAGACCAGAAAGATATTGTTCAATGTAAGTTTTTAGATGATGAATCTCTGGTATGCTGCAGTGAGGACAACTTCCTTCGATTGTATAATATCAGAACCGGAGATCTACTAAGTATTTTAGACATTGGTGAGCGACCGCTCTGTTTGGGGGCCTGTTTATATCAGCCTCTTGTCGCCATTGGTTTGTCCGAGACAAGAATAAAATTCGTCCACGTACAGTTGCCAACAGAATCTAAAACGAAGAAATAAAGGTGAGCCTTTCTCTACTCGGTCAAAAATAGGTACAAGGCCAGTTTCGCGAGTTACTGTAACCTAACAGTACCTAGACGCTTCGAGCAGTCTCCGTTTTATCAGTCCATAGAACGAAAGGCGCGATACACGAAAATGACCAATCGCGTGACTAAGGGTGGCTCTCTCCTGCGCGTGTACTTCCTGCACTAAAAGCATTAATTTGAAGAAAATAGGGAACTACTTGCAGCCTAAACCAGGAGCCATAATTAATCATAGAGCCTGGCCTAAACAGTCCCCACACCACAACACGATAAGTAGATATACGTCTAGAGTGAATCTCATTCTTACAAATTTTTGCGAAAATTCAGAAATCGTATCCCGCGATTTAGGGGAAACATATACCGAAGTTACAAAGGGTATAATACCATTCTTTGATCTGCTCAGTGAAAAAGCCCAGCGCCAAAAAGAAAGAGCCGACCATAAAGTTTAGTGAATGTACCAAAGATGGTTTTGAAAGATTTATCAGTGTAGGACACAGATGATAGCGAAGCAGAGAGAAAATATGGAAAAATCTAAGAAAAAGAACCATGTTTGAATTACCTAAAATAGTAATCGGCTCCTGCCTAAAATCATTGCCATCAAGTGGAAGACTTATAGCAACTTTAATTTAAGAATTATTTTCTGTTGTAACGTGACATAGTATTAAATTTTGAAACTTTAATTTTTCTTGCATTCTAGTTTTTGCGAGTAGTAGATTTCGGGATCAGTGTTTTGAATTTGCGAAAAACGCGAATTTTAGACTTGATAGCTTCCCGCTTACTTACAACTTTCTGTTTTCAGTTGCAGTTTCAACACAAGTGAATTGAGCAACTTCTGGTGGCCTGTCATGAAGCAGGGCAAAAAGAGCTGGATTCTCCACGGGGAGGCTCCGCCCCGAGGTCCAACCCCTTAACCTTTTATGTGCCATTTTCACGAAAAAGGTACCCTTTTCGTATACCTTCTATTGACAAATGGTACCCCTTTAACATACCTTGTTTAGAACTTTGCATCCCTTTTAACTGCTGTAAAAGCGCTCGTCTTTCAAATAGGAATCAATCACAAAAATTGAACTTAACGTTTTCTCGACTTTATGAAACCATAAAATTTATCTGTTAGCCCTTTCACAGACCCAAATGACAGATTTCCCTACCCTTTTACATACATCAAGGAGTGAAATCCCTACCCTTTCACACACCTGAAGCCTGAAAAAGATACCCCCGTCGGGCGGAGCCTCCCCGTATAGGCCATCGTAGGGAGTACCCCCGGGGTCTTTAGTTAGTGTTGTGCATGGCGATGGATGAAAAGAAATAATTGCAAAAGTTGGGATTCAAATCCATTTGAAGAGCCCTGGATGCAAGCTGCTATACTCAGGAATTGAAAGAGACATGTATATAATAAACTTTGAAATTTCGTACGTTAACAGAGTAGCGAATATAGGTAGGGGTCGGGGGGAGAGTCCGTAAAAACCACCAATCAGACCAACTGTTTTGAAACTGGAAAAAAGGCTGAACATTTGCATACAGCCTTCATTTGGTAGCTTACAATGGAACTTGTTTTGCACTCTCAGTCATGATCGTTACACCTTTTTCAACCAATGGCTTGTTATATAAATTGACGAAATCTGGACAAAACGTACAACTAAACCGACAAGAAGAATGTTGTGAACTTTTTTTTTGTATGTTTTTTTTGTGAATGTTCCAGATAACTGTAAGTGGCTCACATCTCCCATTAACACTGTAATGAAAAAAAGGTAAAACGCAGCGTGTAATATACTATGTGAGGACCAGGTAGTGATATTGGGGTCATGTTAAGACGTTCCTTGACCTGGAGTGCACCACACTGTGTTTCTGAGACTTGACACGCGCGTTTAATTTAATAGCGAGTTTAATTTAGTAGTTAAAATTGTGTCATCATGACATTAGTGGTCTACATAATTGACGTTGCCTCGTAGAAGTAAAGTGTAATGGCTAGAAAGGATGAAAATTATCAGCAATTAAACAGATTCAACGGATGAAATGAGTTGAACTTCGCTACTCGATCCTCTCTTATCTACCTCCTTTTTAAACCTCCTAGATTCAGCCACGTTACCTACCCTGCTTGCAGAAGTTTGTCCGTTCCGGCATGGTTTTAGGCATTAAGTAAGTGCAGAACCCAACCACGCGAATGTTAACAACGAAAAAGACTTCATAAATGCTAAAAAACCATACTGAGAACACACCTTTCTAGCGGGGTATGTTGTTACTGTGTATCAGTGGATTAAAATGGCCGAGAGTCTGGTTTCTTTTTTTTTTTCGTCAACTGGCTGGCAATGAATCCAATTTATTACTCGAAGTTCACGATTTGATTTTCCAGATGTGTTACGAACTGTACATGTTTTAAGGTCAATCTGATTGGTTCAATCAGAAAATAGCAAAGTGCCAGAAAACTGGGATAATTCATGGCATGGGGTCATGAAGTACAGTGGAATCTCGATAAAACCGCTGTATAATCACCGTCCCGGTATAATGTGAAGTACAAAGTACAGCCACACCCAGTTAATGCGAACAGTGATGGGACCATAAAAAGCGTCCGTATAAACGAGGTATCCGTATTAAGCCAGTTGAATTTAGAGAGAATATAAGGGCCTTCTTTTCCAAGGGACAAAGCAACCTGTCCGTAATGAGGTGTCCGTATTAAGCGGGTATCCGTAAAGGGGGTTTTGACTGTATGGAACAAGACCCCACAAGAGAGGATCTCTCTAACGTATACCCCCTTTTTTTTCTTGGGGTAAGGTTTTTTTACACACGCTCGTTCTGAAACTTTGATCCATGGTGTTAAGTTGCCCAGTCTCTAGGCCTCATTATTCTGCGCGGCCAAAGCGTTTCGGGCCACGTGGTCCAAGCGAAATGTTCGCCTCGGATAGGTCACCGAAATGAATTGACCGATAAGGACTGGGAAAACGCCGTAAAGGGACTAGACAAGGTGTTAAGTACTATTTTGGAAGCAAGTAAAAATTGGAATATTGGAAGTGGGCCGGGGAGGGGAAAGGGGAGGAGGGTGAGGGGAAGAGAAAGGGAAAACGCTTTCCGACAAAGCCTATGAGATTATCGAACACCCCTCAAATCAGTTGCGCTTGATCTCTTTTCTTCAAATGTTTTATACAGCCAATGAAAACTGAGCTCGTTTTTACTAGAAGCCGAAATTGCCTTCCGAAGTCAACAACATTGACAGGTGTACTTGATCAATTTTGGTGAATGTAGATAGCCAGAAATATAACGTTACGTCCAAGTAAGGTTTGTAAATGTTATTTTAAAGTGAAGTTAAGGGGCCTCACTGGTAAAAAATACTTCTCCTCGCAAAATCTGGTTAAACCGTCGCCGTACAAAGATTCGTTAACAAATGTGCTTGCAGACGTTTGCTGTCAAGTAGCACTAATGCAGAGGTTTACTCGGTTCACGTTTTCAACTCTGTGGTCCCAAAATTGTCAGTTACGCCATTTGTTCAAGGTTATCAACCTCACAATTTTTCCAACAGCGAGTGGTACATTTGAAAATGGCATTAAAGGTCAGCTTGCGGCTCGAGAGCTGCCTCGTACCCGAGCGCTTCTGGAAGATTTTCTACGGCGCAACAGGTCATGGGAAGGACTTAAAAATAGGAAGCGCCGCATTCCTTTTCACGATGAATCTTCCCTCGTGCCTTTGCGTTTTTGAAGTTTTTCATGATCTTTGCGTCGCGACTACCGTCAAAAATCTCAAGAAGCGAGTAAATTAAGCACAAATTCTCGGCGCGAAAAGACCGAGAAAACGTGGCTTTGATTGGCAGCTAGCAATAAAAATGCTACCATCATCACCAATCAGATTCTCCGTCTATCCAGAGTATGGGTTCGCCAAACGAACAATGACTGCGCGCCGGTGTATTTTTCCCTCTGCTCCCCTTTCTCCAGTTTAGGCTCGTCGTCCTTTCCCTCGGCTTTCAATCGTTTTTGGCTTGCGTTAACCCTCGGTCAATATCATCATCCAAAATGGCGACAGAGTAGCACAAAGATATGTCTTTTCAGCAGCCTACAGCTTTGTTAGGTTGGTTATTTACAAGCACTTACGAGAAACGGGCTCAAAAATACGGTTATTTGGCAGGGACAGGTTATTTTCGAATAGCCTGAAATCATGTTATAAAGTGAGATTTTGTTTATTTCCTTGAATTGAAAAATATAAATAAAAGTAAAAAGAAATAACAGGTTAAACATAGGACGTGAAAGCATTTCAAACCCTTGGGCAATAGGGGAGGGTTAGCGGTGGTTGCAATAACCCCTCCTTCCCCCATACGAGGTCTTAGTCTTGAATAAACTCACAGAGGCAGGTTATCCCTAGGATATGGAAGCAAAATCCAAACCCTTCCTCAATAGGGAAAGGAGGTGGTTGCGATAATCCCCACATCTCTGCGTTAACAGTTTCAAATAAAATTGGATATGTCCGGACCTTGATACTCCCAGTAGCGGACACCTTTGATTACACTGACGGCTTTTGAGGAGCAACGAATCTATTTTATGTTATTTTTCACCCCACCATTGCGTTCGCAAAAAAATAGTTGTCAGTCATTTTCAGAACAATTCCCAGAACAAAATCTTATTAGGAATATACAATATTGTCTAATGATTTATTATACTACAAACTAACAACATCTCAAAGACAATAGTTATTGATTATGATACTTAACATAAGTTTATGGAAATTTGCATTTTACTTGCTAATACTAAATCATTCAATGATATTCATTGAAAGATCTTAAAATTTAAAACGTAGCTATTGCTTACAACACTGACTGTAAGCTTTTCAGGGGCGTAGCCAGCCATTTTTCCTTTTAAGCCCCTGGGCCAAGTTGTTCGAAGGCCAATTAGCGTTTAACCCATGGTTCATTTTAACCCGGGTTCCTTTTTCTGTTGTTCAAAAGCATTTTCTCGGATAATTTTCTCTGTTATTTTTAAGAGCATCCAATCATCAACTTTTGGACACAGAGAATTAAACTGAATTTACGTTTTAAGCTGAATTCAAATTTCGCACTAACCCTGGGTTATCTTAACCCAGCTTTGAACAACCCGGCCCTGTTGTAGAAGTCCTGAAATGGAGGGGGGAGAGGGAGGGGGTGAGGACATAGAAGCAAGCTAAGTTAACGGTTACCTCTAGTTAAGACAATACAGCACAGTTCGCTTTTGCAGTTAAGGAGTGAAACTGTTGCGTTAAATGAGTAAATAGCATAACAGTGAGTTAACACTTATGTACACTAACAATAAAACTATATGATTCTAGCAGGTAATCAAACTAAACAAAGCGGGCAAATGTCCATCACTGCGACAGACATTTGTATCTGTGTTGGGTGCAATTTCACTCTCTGTTATTAACTTTCGATTAGGGAAGGAACGTTTTTAATTGGGGGAGGGGTGGGGATTCAGAGGGGGAGGGTATTCAAAACCAAAAATGCGACCCTTGGGGAGGGTCAACCCTTATTATAAAAGGTGTTAAGGAAGAGTCCAGCCTTCTTTTCACAATGGTTTCTTTAAATGCGTTCATCTACCACACTGATGTCATTTCTTCGTATTTTAAAGCTTCGTACCAGTCCTTTTTATCGAACGGGAACTTGTAATTACTCATTCCAGTTAAATAGCAGTTTTATTGCAGTTCATTCATCTGATTCATTCACTCTTTCTCTCCTTCTTTTTTCTTCTTGTTCTGCCATGGCACGTCATTGTCTCGGACGCCGGACGACCCGTGTTCTCTTTCGACCGTACCTTGACATTGTTGTGTCCACTGTATGCAGTACAGGATTGTCACTTTTATCGCTCAATTCTCTCGATGATGTTGATAATGTTTCAGAGCCTACAATCCTTTCCTCTTCATCACTTTCTGAGCCCACAGTTTCTTCACGCAGTGGAGTCTCTTTCTCCAAGCCTGATAAGATTCTGCTAGCGATAAGTGCATTAATATATGCCAGTTTCTCTGGCTTCTTCCCTTTAAACACGATTCCATGACTTACCAGGTACAAATCAGGTTCATGAACTTTCAACGACGATTTTTGGCCAGAATTATACAATTGCTCTCATTCAATGTCGTTGTAATCTTGTTCCAGCCGCTGCGTTTGCTGCCTTTCACTTTCAGCTCTTCGCTTTTCTTTACGCATTTCAATTTGAGCAAGGTGATCAACATAGTCCTCCACAAACTTCAGCGGGACAATACAGTTCCGAGAAAATCCAGCTATTGTTCCTCCTTCTCCTGGTTTTATTTTGTTTTGGTGGAACATTCTTTTCATTTGAGCTCGGGCTGAAAATCATCAGGTTTACGATCATCGATAGATGTTGCTGATAGTGGTAGAAATGGGGATCAGGAAGCTTGTCATAGTCTGGGAAGGGTCATAGAGTTGCCTCTACGACCCAGCCCTCCCCCAAATAAAAAACCTACCTTCCCTTAAATAAGGTAATTTTAAACCAAATTTTTGTTAACCTGGGCTTAATGGCTTAAAGGCAGCTACGCCCCTGTTCTTAGGTTTTTCCGTTCACTTGCTGACTAATTTATTTTGATAATACTGACAAAAAACTGTACAACTATCATCCTTCAGTTACTGGTCATGATGCCGGATACTGTTCATCACTTCTTCAGGTTCTGTTCTACTTAAGTGCTAGTTCTAAGCCATTTAATGACTGCAATAAAAAAATGATATATGACTTAAGCTATTGCTCACGATACTGGATGTAAGCTGTTGGGTTTTCCTTTTCCGTTGCTAAACTACAGTCATAAAATACCGACAAAAAACTCTACAATTATCAACCTTAGCTATACAGGTCAAGATGATACACTTGGAGTGCTAATTCGATCTATGCCATTTAATGACACCAATAAAAATATAGAACTGTTTAAATATAGAACTTTTGCTGATGATACTAAAAGTACGTTCTTATGTTTTCCTTTTCACTTGCTAAACTGAGTCATTTACTTTGATACCAACGAAAAGCTCTACAACTATCATCTTTCAGCTACTGGTCAATCATGATGCCTGATACTGAACATCACTTCTTAAGTGCTACAGTAGTTCTAACCCATTAAGAGACACCAATAGAAAAAACTTTTCAAATGTAAAACTTAAGCTATTGCTCATGACACTACACGTAAGTTTTAAGGTGTTTCTATTCACTGACTAAATTAAGTCATGTAATACCGACACAAAAAACTGCAATTATCAACCTTAAGCGACAGGTCATGTTAATACACTTGGAGTGCTTATTTTAAGCCATTTTATGACACCAATAAAAGTAAAGAACTCTTCAAATACAACACTTAAGCTATTGCTAACGATACTGAATGTAAGTTCTTAGGTTTTCCTTTTCATTTGTTAAACTAATCATTACCGACTAAAAAAAATCTGCAATTATGAACCTTAAGTTACTGGTCATGATGATACAATAAGCGTGCTAATTCGATCTAAGCCATTTAATGACACCAATAAGAATAAAGAACTCTTGAAATATGAAACTTAAGCTATTGCTTATGATACTAAATGTAAGTTCTTAGGTGTTTCTCTTAACTCGCTAAACTAAGTCATTTAATATAATGACGACAAAAAACTCTAGTCTTCAGTTATCAACCTTAAGCTACAGGTCATGATGATACTGAATATCATTTCTTTAGGTTTCCTGTTTGACTTGCTAGTTCTAGAAGCTATCTAATAATAAAAAAATTAAGTAAGGCGTCAGCAACACACGGATCGGACCGCCGGAATTGGATAAACCGCTGTAACTCACTAAATAACAAAGGGATAGAGTCACAAAGGTTGATCCTGAGACCGGTCCAATCCAGATTTTGTCAACGGTCGTTTAAATTTAAACCTAAAGCTATTGCCAATGAAAGTGAACATTAGTTCTGTTGGTCCTCTGTATTCTATGTTTATACAAACAGAGAAATACTCAAATATAAACCGTAAGCCATTGCTAACGATGCTGAATCAGTTCTTACGATTTCTGTACCAAATCTTAACTCTTCAAATACGAATCTAAAGTTATTTCTTATAACTTAATAAAAGACATACATGTACGGTTAGAAATAAGGTTACAAGGGTTTAACTCATCCAGTCCGATCCCGGTTTAGTCAACGGTCCTTTAAATATAAAACTAAGGCTATTTCTTATGAAACTGAACATTAAGTTCTCTTTTTCTTTCGTACCTGCTAATACTAAGCCTTGAACTAACAGAGAAATCTTCAAATACAAACGGTACGCTATCGATAATGATACTAAATCAGTTCTTATCATTTTTGCGCTAAATCAAATAAAAAAATGATTATATACTGAACATACGTTATATTGATGTTCAGTCTTATATACTTGAGTTGTAAATACTAAGTCCTAGAAACCTAATTGTTCCAAAATATACCTTGAACCTTGCTCTCGAAACTGATTAGAACATTAACTTCAGGTTCTCCGTTTTACTAGCAACTAAAAAAATGTCAGATCTAAAAAGCTTCTTCTTCATGTAAAAACGAGAAGCTGTTACTTCAGTCACAATGATGTTGGCAAAAAACTGTGTGACCATAAATTTTACAATAAACTGATCACAAACTTACAAAATGAAGCTACATAGTTCATTTACACTACACTGTTTTACATGCTAACGTAGTCATTTAATGACACCAAAAGGAAATTCTTAAAAATATTCCTTAAACTGTTGTGATTATGATACTGTACATGTTTTCTGTGGGTTTGCTTTACTAATTTTAAATCACCCAATGATAATAGAACCTCTTCAAATGTAAGCCTTGTGCTACTGCTTACGATAAGTACTCCGCATCAATTCTAGAGGTTTTCTGGTTTACTTGCTAATAATTACTGTAAATCCTTAAACGATGCTAAAACGTTGCTAAAAGATGAATATTTAATTAAAAGGTTAAACGTACTGTTGATGGCGTACTTTTCGAAGCTTTTCCATTTTTAAGGGCCTTTTTTACAGCGTGTTGTTCAATCCACCTCCTGTCAATGTGTCAATAAGAGACTGGCTGTTCACGTACCATTCCTGGATACTTCATGTACATCCATCATCAATGTTGAGGCCCCAAACTGCAAGATTAATAAGTATGTGTTATAACATCAACAACCATTTTGCAATAAAGTAAGACGAAAAACACTACCACAACCATCAATGTAAGAAATAGAAATAAAGTTATTGAGTTCTACTTACTAGGCACAAGTACTGGTAGATCCACCGCTAAAAAGAAATAAAAAATAAAACGGTTTTGAATAGAATAGACAAAGGTACATTAAAATTCGGAGTGAAACGATACATTCTAAAAGTAATAAAGAATATCAAGAGCATCTATACACTTATTGTGAGAGACTGTTAGCAGTAACAGTTCTGTTCAGTTCAGTTTATATAACTGAGTCAGCTGCCGTTAGAGTCTTTCCGATGTAAAAATCCCGTATTATAATCCTGGTTATATGCCTACCCGTTTGCTATTAAAATAATGTTCTGGTTACACGCTGATTCCTGATCATTGGTAAGCACATAAAGGTTCCTCAGCAGCAATTTTTTGCAACGAAACTCCACTTAATTTACTAAAACGTTTTACAATTTCAGTTAAGTTCAGTTTTATTTAGCGAAAGTAAATTACAATGCAAAAATACATATAAGAATTGTTAGTTGGCAAGAGAGCCCAGAAGAAACCAGAAGGCTAATGAAGCCTGGTCTCCCCAGTCACAAAAAAATTAGTAAAATGATCAATCAATCACAGTTGGAACGGAAGAGAAAAGAAAACCTTGCACTCACAATTCGTTGCCCGGTCGACGCACCGTGGCACAACCTTTGTCTCCAAGTGTTGAGCTTTCGGAAACTGTAAAACATTAAAATACGATGAATAAGTTTCTCAGTTGACGGATTGAAAATTGATGTATACAAATAATACTATCGAAACTATAAAGGCCACTTATTTGTGGTTGTTTCAGTGAAAATTTCCTGGATACTATGGAAAGGGAAAACTGAATGCAAAAACCAAAAGCAATAGACAATACTTAATTTACGCATGCAATTAGAAAGTAGCTGCTTATTTAAGGATCTGAAATCCCATAATAAAACTGAATTTGTATTCATTAGTGGTCCCAAATAACAAAGTAAGAACCATTATTACGTCTCTATTAATTAAACAAGATCTACGTAATCTGCAAGAATATTTGAAAATTGAGAATACAGCTACTGGCAAAGTTTTTAAAGATTCACAATGTTTTCTGGAGCTGAGATATCTCGCGCACTTCTCATGACGTTTTCCTATGATGATGTATTCATATTGTTAAGGGAAAATTGAGGTGTAATTTTGTTTAAAAAATTAGTTGAGAGAATTTGTTTTAAGATCAAAGCAATTTCTCTCATAAAAGGTGACCATTTTATCAATTCTCATAACGTTTTCGTATGAAGATGTAATGATATTGTTAGGGGAAACTTGAGGTTGGTCACCCTTGGGACTTGAAGGGTTAAGCGGCCAGCGGCCAGCCTTGGGGAAGGGACAAGTGGACGCTTAATAAAAGGTACTTTTTACAGTGATTTACTGCCAGCTTTGTCCACAGGGAATCTTGTAACAGGCCGCTAAATAGAGTGGCTGCTTAATAGAGGTACTTTTTACAGTGATTTACTGACAGCTTTGTTCACAGGGAATCTAGTAACTTGCCGCTAAATAGAGTGGCTGCTTAACAGAGGTACTTTTTACAGTGATTTACTGCCAGCTTTGTTCACAGGGAATCTTGTAACTTGCCGCTAAATAGAGTGGCTGCTTAATAGAGGTACTTTTTACAGTGATTTACTGACAGCTTTGTTCACAGGGAATCTTGTAACAGGCCGCTAAATAGAGTGGCTGCTTAATAGAGGTACTTTTTACAGTGATTTACTGACAGCTTTGTTCACAGGGAATCTAGTAACTTGCCGCTAAATAGAGTGGCTGCTTAATAGAGGTACTTTTTACAGTGATTTACTGACAGCTTTGTTCACAGGGAATCTTGTAACTTGCCGCTAAATAGAGTGGCTGCTTAATAGAGGTACTTTTTACAGTGATTTACTGACAGCTTTGTTCACAGGGAATCTTGTAACAGGCCGCTAAATAGAGTGGGTGCTTAATAGAGGTACTTTTTACTGTGATTTACTGCCAGCTTTGTTCACAGGGAATCTTGTAACAGGCCGCTAAATAGAGTGGCTGCTTAATAGAGGTACTTTTTACTGTGATTTACTGCCAGCTTTGTTCGCAGGGAATCTAGTAACTTGCCGCTAAATAGAGTGGGTGCTTAAAGGGGCTGTGTCAGGAAATTCAGCCAAATTAGGTTAGTGCAAAAAGCTCGTTAAATTAAAAGAAACATAAAAATAACTGCTTAAAACGTTAAAGGAAGGTTAAAATAACGCAACAGATTCACCAGCTGCCACGGATGGGCAAAACTGAAGAATATTGAAACGGATTGAAATTAGGGTTTTTGAAAACTGTTCAGCCTAACAGTTTTTCAAAGTTCATCTCTGCTGTTTGCAGCTTCAAAAATAATGCTCAGGGGACATATTTGTTTGTCTCTAATCTCTGATTTTGTCATTTACACGTAATTTCTTTGCCTACTTTCAGTTCCATAGCGATTGAGGGCGAGTAATTGGCAAAATAAAACAAAATTAAGTGGACTGCCGTGACACAGCCCCTTTAATAGAGGTACTTTTTACAGTGATTTACTTTGTTCGCAGGGAATCTTGTAACAGGCCGCTAAATAGAATGGCTGCTTAATAGAGGTTCGACCCCACTAATATCCACAAACTGCAATATCCTTCACACAAGCTACTTTTTTGGGAACTAATATTGCAAATTTAATGTAGGTGTGATCTGTCGACGCTAAGTAAATTTAGCAATTCTTCGACTAACGATGAGGCAAAAACGCATTGCTTACCTTTTGCTTCTTGGTTTACTTTGTCTCGCAGCTGTTTCACTTGGATAACTGCGCACATACATTTGGAGTTCTCAAGGCCAATAGCGATCAAACCCTTTTGTGGACAGGAAGCCAGACAACAAGACGGTTTAAAATCTATATCAAGTACAGTTAGGAAATCCCCAGTGCTGACATTAAACAACTGAAGACAATAACTCCTTGAAGAATCCAAGCAGACGATAACACATTCTGTCTCACTTACAAAGGCACAGGCAATAATACCGTGAACGGTGCAAAGCGTTCGGAGAACCTTTCCTGAAGATGCTTGAAGCACACATACGTCATTTTTAAACTGAGATTTACTTAACGAGATAAGGACAAAGTCCTCTGTTGGAGAAAACATCCCAGGTAGGCTCCAGCTGCCTAAAAACTGTCCAAATTTCGGAGGTCTCTTCCATAGTTTCTTTTCGCCGTCTGACAGCTGAACTGACCTACGAGAGGTGGATAGCAGCTGATATTTCCTGTTACATACTATGGCTTCTTTATGAAGCAAGTCATATGTTGACTTGTATCCCTCATGACAAAGTGGGATGGTCTTCACAGTGTTTCCATTTGATGTGTCCAGGATGCTTACTTTAAAATCTCTCCCCACACACGCTACACACGCTACACATTGGTCTGAAAATGGCATTATATCCCTAACCTCGCCTAAATTAGGCCAACTTTGGATTTGTTGTGACAACTCAAAATTCCATAGCTGAACATCCGCCACAGGTCCACTTTGTTTCAAAAGGACACCCCCTGACACAGGTACAAGTAAAACATCACGTGTTCTTATCACTTTCTCTGCTTTACGATGTCCACTCGACACATCCAAAGATACCACATGTACTTCTTTATTCTTTGCAGTGGTGCGATAAATGGCCTTCCCATCTAAGGCGAAGGCAACGAGACAAGAAAACCGACCGACAGGAGAGCGCCAGTTGGACATCGTATCTTCTTCTGTGTCACAGTTAAGCATTGTAATATTCTTTGTCTGCCAAAGTACCCTTAATACGCTTTGTTCGTTTAGTACAAATGTAAACCCTCTCCTCGGCAAACGAGGAGAGTGCGTAAAACCGAAAAAAATAGGATCTCCCATCAAGAATCCACCTTTGCTAGATGATTCGTAATCCCGAGGATCATGGACAAAATAGCCCTCTAAAACGTCTAAAACGTTCAAGGAAAAGGTGCTACAAGGCAACTTAATGACGTTTAAGGGAAAACTTAAGGGTTTCCACGGTTCTATTCGCGCACTATCGTTGCGTTTGTTTTCACTTCGTAGAAGTGGCAAAGAAAAACAAAAAAGGAATTGAATGTCAGGGGTAAACTTTATCATTCCACAAGGTTGATTGGTGGTGACTTTTGCGAGAGTGGTTTTTAAGCAGTTCAATGCGTCAACCAAACATACCAGTCCCGAAAAATGGGAAATTGCCAGAAGCGTTCCATCTGGAGACCAAGCAAAAGACAAAACATCTTCATTTCTGATGGTTCGAGTGATCTCTTCACCATTTTTTAGATTCCACATGACAAGGCATTTAGCATCGCCAGGGCAATCGGTGATAATTTTGCACTCGTCTCCATGAACAGAACAAACAGAAAATCTGCAGTTGCTCCGAGGAAACAAAGGTTGGCGGTTTCCTTTAAACGAGTAAGCATGGCTAAGGATTCCAGGAAGAACAATGGGCTCAGTAGGGTGAAAAACAACAGAGCGATAACATGAGTATACATTTGAGTTTGGTACCGCTCTAAAGGGGCAAAAAGATCCAGAGTAGCACTTCTTGACCTCAACCCGACATACCCACTTTTGCTCACCCGTTTTGAGTGACCAAAGGTAAATCATCCCATCAGTACATTCGCAAACCATGAACTCCTGCGTAGGTGAAATATCAAAACAAACAACCACGGAGTTACAGTGAAACTCAGCCTGGGTTTTATTCAACTCCTTCAAAGCTTCCTTATGAAAGTACTCCATGTATGGTATTTCACGACTCTGTAAAACTTTCGTCGCTTCACCAGCAAAAACGTCCCCTCCCTCGTTCACCATCACTTGAAATATTGTACTAGGATGCGTCGAAAGTCTTCTACGGTACTTTCTTGCGAGAGAAAACAACGTGCTAAGGGCCCTTTGACTTTCATCACTCAACGACTTAAAAGCTTCTCGTTCCTGAACACGGATAATGTCTTCAGAATTAACCGTGTTGTGTACACAAAGCTTTGCATGCACAATGTCTAAGTCGGTGACATAGTTGTTAATGATTTCTTCAAACCAACCGGACGCTCTTGTGCTCTCTTTCAACTCAAGCATATGACCAACACCATACTGAAGGGCGTACTTGGCAGCGTCACTGAAATCTGTGCCGTAACCACTTTTTCTTTTGACATCATCAAGTTCAGCAACACACAGCTGAGAAAGAGCAAGGTGGCCCTGGTTTTCGTTCACATAGAATTTGTGCGGCATGCCGTTCTTGTCAGGAGTTCTGTCAGACAACCAGTCCTTAACTGATTTGTGAAAGAAGTGAATGCAGCGATCTTTAACAGGTAGAAGGGTTGAGATACATTCGATAGCCTTTCTTACTTGCCAGTGACCAGCCGGAGACTTTGTGTCCGACAGTAGCAACTTAGAAACAAAGTCTAGAGGAAACGATTCTCTTGCAGCCACCAAAGCACTAAGAAAAGTAAAAAACTGGTCAATTGTGATGGTCAATTCCTCATTTTTTTCCAAGTCTTCCTTCAAACGTTTAAAATAGGATTCATAAAATCCTGAAATACCTGTAGGTAAAGTTGTTACTAACTTCTCAGGGGTAAGAAGTGAAACGTTTTTCTTGATAAAATCGACCATCAAATAAGCATATAAAAAATGCCCTGCAGCCTCTCGGACCAGTGCATCGATAACAACTTCTTTAGAGCCTGATTGAATGACGCTGCACAGCTGTCTTTCAAGGAAGAGTGTGATGTCTTTCACATTTTCTTCATCATCTTGCTCCAGTATAACAGGGTTGAATGTTTTAAGACGGTCTGCGATATTTATTTCCGGTCGAGTTGTAACACAAAATCGGATCCAACCAGGAAGTGTACTAAAGTGATTAGCTATGACATCAAGCAGCTCATTGCGACCTTTGTATTCACTTTCATCCAGGCCATCAATCACCATGAGCAAGCTTCTTCCCGGGTCATCCACATTTCTTAAAGGCTCCTTGAACAGCAATTCAAAGAGCTCTCCAACCTCTAGGTTGTTGATGTCTTCACCCAAGTTTCTTGACAGTGCTTTTACAAGTTCTCTTTTATACTGTGGCAAAAGCTCACTCAGCTGATAAGCTAACGATTGAAGCATTATATTAGGATTTCTGTCACGCGCCTTGTTGTGTTGACAAAAGTGACTTCCCGACAGTCGACCAGCATTTCGCATTCGTTGACAAACGACAGCGGAAATAACTGATTTGCCCATTCCTGCATCTCCACTGATTACCATCACACGGTTTTTAGAAGTACGGTCGTCTAGCCACAACTTCATCTTCTCAAAGATGCGCAAGCGCGTTCCCTCCTGGTATTTCCCAGAGTGATACTGTATGACTCTCTCTGTATTAACTTTTGCCAGTTTTCTTAGCAGTGCTTCGTCTTCCTTACCTTTATCACTTCTTTCTTTAGCGTCTGCAGCTACATTCTTTATCTGCTGCTGCGTTTCTTGTTGAGTTCTCAAAACTTCCTCTACAGACCGCTGTAGACCTTCAGCTACCTGGTGTGTATCTTCAAGAGTTTTGTGGTCCACTTGCTGCAATTTGCTAGCCTCCATTTGGTTCTGTTCTACTAGAAGAACTCTTTGGTTTGTATCTTGAAGAGTCTTCTGTGCTTTGACTTGGTTTTCATAAATTGCTTTAAACCTCCTGTTGGAATCTTCCTCTGAGTTGGCCCATTTCTTTAAAATTTCAAAATAATATTTCTCCTCGCAATCCTCCAGTCTCAACTTTTCTATGTCTGATGAAGGCAGACCAAGAGAACAAAGAATACCTTCAAGTTTTTTCCACAGATCAAGAAATTCCTTTTCTTTAAAACGTGTGTTAGATCGATGAAGCAGCTTATTACGAAAAAGCCTTAAACGAACTAGTTTTGCTGAAAGGGATCGGTCCTTTTCTTGTGGCATGTTGGACCAGCCTGTGCGAGGGGGGTGTAACTCACAAAAATTTGTGAGAATAAGAATAATTAGACTGATGTCAAATTTTTCAGGGTCTGGGTCACTTCCGTCTGTTGGGCAAAGTTGGTTCAATTGATCGCTGTTTAAAATCTTGCTTTCTACCAGTTCTTGGATTTTATCCAGCTTTGTTTTAAGGAAGTTGACCAGCTTGGAAGGGACAGATGTAAATTGCTTTTCCAGTTGAATCTTTACAGCTTTTGTTCCACCGTCAACAAGAAGTCTATATAATTTGCCTACATTTGTTGTCGTAGTAGAAGTAGAGCTGGCTGAAAATGATGATTTTTCTGCCATGTTGGAAGAGACGATAAGCTTATTCAGGATTTAATCCATCAACAGCGGCACTAGAGCACGAAAATGAAAGACAGTAAAAACAATAAATAAATAAATAAATAAATAAATATATATATATATATATATATATATAGTTTGTACAAAGGAGAATGGACTACATATGTTGATTTGAATCCTTTATTGACCCATAAATATATATATATGCCCCTTCCCTCATAGAATAAAGTACTCATTTGGTTTTAGTCAGTAATCCAAAGTCACAAAAGAAATGACATACCTACCCGGTATGAGTAAAATATTTAGCCCCCCCAATTTTGTACACAATGCGGATGAATATGTTAAATGTAAATCCACAATAAAAAGACCACAACAACAAAAAAGAAAGAGAATACTACATAAAACAAAAAAAATGGACAAAACATCCTCAAGATTTTCAAAGATAATGATGACGATGTGTGTAATAAGGATTGTAAATATGCCACCATGAAAAAAAAAACCAGCGCCCCGGCTGAACTGAACAAAATTCAAGGTTTCGAAACGAATGTTGAGCATGAGCACAGAATCTTTTTGTCTCACAAAGTTAGTCCAGAGGAGTATGTTGTTTGCCTGCCTAACACTGCACCCTGTTTGCCTAACACTTTAGCACTCTTATGATAAGAGGTACATGTAACACCCACTTAACCAACTTGGCCACTACACCCTTACCTGAGTGGCTAACCATACACTTGCACAACTTGAAATGTAATGCAATTTTTGTCATTTGCTTTAAACATTCGAAATTCTTCCACCAAGTTCTCATTAATAGCCACTTTTCTCTTCAAAGTTACAACCCCAGAAAAAACTCTCAAGACATTTCTAGGTATTTTCTAATAACACGCCACACTACCATCACTCCAAACCCCTCACCACCCAAGTTCAACACAGTTTTGGTCTGATTAATAGCCATAAACATGAAGTCAGTTTTTCCGGGGTTACTACAAACAACATTTGAAGAGGGGAGGGGGAAATGGTCATTCAATTGGTGATGGTAAGCATTCTTGTCAGGTTAGGTGCAAAAAATACGCATTTTTGTGAAGTGACGTCTCAACAGACTTTGTCCGAGCTTGAAGCTCGTTTTACCTCGCCCCCTCAATTTAGTGTACACCACCGTCTTTTTACTCAGTGAAGGCCAACAAAGAGCATTAAATTTCACCCCATCCACTTGGGCAGAAAAAAGGGGGAAGGAAAGTGGGATAGCACAGAGGCAAGTTATAACTCATTATATTTAACATTATAGTAATGATAAGAATCTCATACCATATTATTTTTCTTTAAGCATGCAACCATGTTTTGCACAAGCAAAATGTTATCCACTTTTGCACATCTGCAGCTATAGTAACCTACCAGACAAGTATTGGTCACTGATCCTCCACCCAAAGTAAGATTCAGAACATAATATCCCTCTTTGTAATCTCTATAATCTCTAAAAAATATAATTATTATGTGTAAACAGTATTGCTTTACAAGAGGAATTTCAAGTCTGACCAAGACAGAATCATGTGACAGAGAGGAAATCTTACCTGGTGTTGGCTGGGATATATGAATTTCACCAAAGCTATTTTTAGAGGTTGTAATTAAGCAGAAGTCTAATTCCTGAGATGTACAGACATTTTAATCAATTGTTTGAAATGTCATAAAGTCCACTGCAACTGCCTCAAAGCAAACTTTTGAGAATATTGTATTGGTGACTGTTACATTCCTTCTTGACAACACTGAAAAAAAATTTGGGGACTTCTTCAGAAAATAGTTTCTGAATTATTTTGAGCATTTAATTGGCCTAAAAATAACTTTGGTGAAATTCACACATCCAGGCCTCATGCTAGGGCTAGACTGGGCGTTTCCCTCTCTGTCCCATAATGTTATCTCTTAGTCTAACTATTTTACGTGTACATCTTTGCATCTATAAGAAAGGCAGGAAACATTATTAGACATTTTATTTTCCAACAGGCATATTTCAGACAGCTACGTTACATGCACACGTACTTTCAAATTTTAAGCACTGTGTTAATCACAGGCCTTCTGACAGGGTGCGCGGGTGCGGGGAGACCACATAAAGGGTGCCGCAAAATCCCACACAATTCTGAAAATTCCGCACAATTCTGGTCAACTGATCAGTGATGTGTTTAGTGTTTCTATAAATACACGTTTTCCTGTTCATAACCAAGATTTTCAGAACCCTTAGTCGCAAGTGCTTTTTAGGCCATAATTCCTTTCCAAAAATACCTTGTTTTCTCTTTCACAGAACAGCTTTGATGAACAGTCATGAAAAGCAACTACAAGATGTTCTTTGTAGGTCAGTTCTTTTTCATTTGCGGGATCGATTGTGACAACTGTACGCAAAATGACCCAAAATTATCTGGTCATAGCTTTGGGGAGAAAAGACACCGGAAGTCTTTGGTACTTAAACAGAATTTACGTATATATGAGCAGCAGCCAGATGATAAAAGTAAAATCAATGTGTCGCATAATAATATAGTTCATTTGTTAATTATCTCAGATAAAAAACTGAAATAAGAAAGGAAATAAAAGTGATTACAACAAAATCTAAATACACTGACGTTTAAGTGACGTAGATTACACAGCCATACATAACATTCCTAAAGGGTTTGCAATGCATTGAAGGGCAATTTGCAAAAACCCTCATTTTCTGGGTATTGCGGTGGCTGAAAGTCAAATACACCAGTCAATTGAAACCACGGCCCCCCGAACCCTGGGACATAGCGAGGGAGTAACGGGGACACAGCCATGGAATTACACTTTTGTAACGCTCCATTTTCCCGCGAGGACAAGTACAGGGACAGTAACGATTTGTGAAATTGGCGATGATTTTTTGCAGGGCTGTAAAAATTTGTTTCTTCTTGCATCAAAAATTCTGTCTTTTCTTTCTCTGGCTGCATACATGTATTGGTAAATAGGTTAAAACCCCTAATAGGTGCAATGTGTACCCATCTCATTCAGGGCTGTCAACCCCCCAGGTCGTCAAATATTGAGAATAGGCCATTTGCACAAAGAGGTCATGTGACATCATTTTTACGAAAATGAAAGTTATATGATTTTGCCGTCCAAAAACGATTAGTAGGTCATATCTTAAACAAAAAAATAGTCATTTAGTTCTTCAAACCTGCACCATTTTCTTAAAATGAGGATGTTCGTAGCTGGTCACGTGACCAAATTTGATTTTTAAAAATATGAGTTGTTGAAAAGATGACATGATAACATTTACAGCTAGCCTGTGAAAACATTCGTTTCTCCTTGCTCTTCGCCGCTGGAGACGTTTCGCGCGAAGGAACATCTGCAACTCAGCGACAGAAATTCCATACTGATGACGTAAAATATGTCCAGAATCCGGTCAGAAGCCCTGATTGGTCGACGGAGTAGTTACATTGTTTCAGCTATTGTTTATGACTGACTGACAAAAGACAAAAGGCCACAAAGGTCAAATGTAAACGTGATGAATCTCTAACAAAACAGTCAATATTTGTGGAATATAGTCTTCTCTACAACAAGCATTTGAGTTTTGCTGGAGCTCGTTCGCAGATGAACACATCACTTTACCAAAATTGATCAGGAGAAACCTAAAATTGAATAAATTTACATTTGGAAGCCCACGACTACCGGATTTATTAAGTAAACATTGATTTGCGTAATCAGTATGGAATTTCTGTCGCTGAGTCGCAGATGTTCCTCCGCGCAAAACGTCCCCAGCGGCGAAGAGCAAGGAGAAACGGATGTTTTCACAGGCTACGTTTACAGCACATTTGAGCGTAACTATCAAACATTTAACAAGATACAAGCAAAAAGTTGTTTTGGCCATTATGTTGGAGGGCAAAAGTATGCCCTCCAACAAGGCAGCCAATACAATTCATACTACTTTGTTGAAAAATCGAAGTGCCATAAAATATCTCCCTTAAATGCGTTTCCTCTCAAATTTCAGGTGTAAAACAATTTTTATGTGCTCTGTCAATTTTTGTCATCAAAAGGATTCCAAGTCATTGTTGGTCACATGACCTCTTAGTGCAAGTGGCCTATTGATAGGGAAGGGATGATAGATGACGTCATAACGCAAAGGCACATGACGTCATTCGCGCAAAAAATACTCTGACTCCGATCGTCCCAAATATTTGCGATGACACAAAATGCGCAAAAAAGATGTTGTTGGCATTGTAACATTTGACCTGATTATTTACTTCCCACCAATCACATTATTAGGGCCATTTATACGAGGAAAAATAAGACGCACTGCTCATTATTATTTGGTACATCAATTTAAAATAATTTGTTTTTATCTTTGACACACTGTGAAAGAGAGGGTAACAATTCAAAATGATGAAGGAAATTAATGTGACGCTCACAAAGATAAAAATGCTGAGACAACAGAAACAAAGATAAAAGCGTAATCACAGGGCGCCCACACACAGTCTGTTTGTGTAACCGATTAAATTGTAATTTTTTTATAAAATGTACTGGATTATATTTACCGTTTGCTTCATCTGTAGCAGTATATTGTTAAATATGTGCATGGATAAATGCTAAATAAACATTGTGTTGCCTTACTTACGGTAAATTGTTGTCCTTTTAGCCTCAGTTAATAAACAGCGAACTCAAAATCCTTCAAAATGGTTCAAAACACCACTTTTGAGGCAAAGGAACGACAATTTTCCTTAGGTAAGGTACCACAACGTCTAATTAGCATTGACCCAAGCACATATTTAACGATATACACCGTATTCACAAATGGCGGACACGCGGGAAAAAACTGGTGCCTAGTCATGAAAGCGAGGCGTTGGAGGATAAACAAAAATTTCAAATGAAGACTTTCAGTGAACTTCCAGAGTGTTTAGCACGGATTCCACCTAAAATAACTTTGTACGGACTTCTTTTTAAATACAGTTACGTGGGATGTCTTCTGCTTTTAATGTTTAGTAATGACTTGCTGTTTGCAATCAAAAGGGACGCGTATATCTGCAAGGAAACAGGATGATTTTGTAGGTTTTCGAGTCGGTTTCCGAAGCATCAGAAGCTCGACAGGTTTGACGATGACTGGAGAAAAGCGGCAAACATGTTGGCCCAAACTTCACATTGAAACCGAGTACGAAAGCCAGCTCACTGTAATTCGGTGAAACAGAAATATAAACAAATCTTGGTGGCAAGAAAAAAGAAATAAGCGACAGATACATGGCCTACTTGTTAACGCAAGAGACGTCTGCCGTTGAACAAAACAGTTCAAGTCGAGATGGAAAAAAGGAAGACAGGAAAGAAGAGGTGACTGAGGTTTCGATGAAGTTATGTTTGATTTTTGTTTGCCAGGACGTTATTCTCTGGTCTTTATCAACGAAGGACATCAATTATAACTATTTTTTTTATTATAAATGCAGGAGCGATCGAGTGGAGTACGCTCAAAATTTCAACTTGTTACTCGGCAGACTCGGTAAGCCAGACACATCATTTCAGCGAGTAATTTCGTATTTCTTATCGTTGGCTGTTAAGAGTTTTAACTTTATGTTCCATTATATTTTAAAGTTGAAGAATACATAAATAAATAAAATGATGGTCTTCTTAAACGGATCCAGACTCGAATTTAATTATTCGAAACAGAAGCTTGCCATGTTCAGTCCTGACACAAACATTGCCTTAAAAGTTTAACCTAGTAAAATGTAAGCTTTATACCACTTTTTTTTACCAAGAGCTCTCTGAGATAATGCCCTAAAGGAGACCAGGCAAATAGCAAGCCATAAGATTCACACACTACAGCTTCTAATTTTGATAAAATTATTTTTAATTATTTCGCAATGACAACGAAATCATGAGATTTTTGCTAAGCTCTGCCAACGTACCTCTAACAATTCGCTCCAAAGCGACGGAATTAATATGATCCAAAGGAAGTTGTAAATACAGACATACATATATACATAGATATGTATAAGATGTCACTAACATGAATGAATGAGCCTCGTGAATGAATCTTTCACCCGCTCTCAGCTTGACCTGTTTTCAGTGGCCATATATCCGTCGCTTATTTCTCTTTTTCTCGCCACCAATATCTGTTTTTATTTCTGTTTTACAGAATTGTAGTGATCTGGCTTTCGTATTCGGTTACAGTGTGAAGCTGGGCCAACATGTTTGCCGCTTTTCTCAAGCCATCGCCCACTTGTCGTGTCCTGCTTCTGATGCTTCAGAAACCTACAAAATCATCCTGTTTCCTTGCAGATATACTCGTCCCCTTTGATTGCAAACAGCAAATCATTACTAAACATTAAAAGCAGAAGACATCCCACGTAACTGTATTTAAAAAGAAGTCCGTACAAAGTTATTTTAGGTGGAATCCGTGCTAAACACTCTGGAAGTTCACTGAAAGTCTTCATTTGAAATTTTTGTTTATCCTCCAACGCCTCGCTTTCATGACTAGGCACCAGTTTTTTCCCGCGTGTCCGCCATTTGTGAATACGGTGTATACTGCTACATATGCAGTTTGATGAAGCAAACGGTAAATCCAGTCCATTTACTATAAAATTACAATGCAATTGGTTGCACAAACAGACTGTGTGAGCTCCCTGTGGTTTAATCTATTCTAAAATGGAAACTTTGCTCGTAGTACTTTCCCTAAGCGTACAAATTAACTAGAATTTGAGAAGGAGAAGTCAATCTTTGGCGAAGATATAATACCCTGGGAATTTCCGTTCGCGCGATCGGTTTAGTAAAGATTGCAAGTGACGTCATGGCGGCCGTGATGGTGCTTTAAAATAGTACAAGCGGCATTCTCTCCGCTGCTCTAAACTCTATTTTCATGCAAATTCTGCTAAAAACCATTGTATTGTATTGAACACTAACATGAATGCCTTGCCATGCAGACAGAAATCAAGAATATGAACAGATAATATGGATAGATTTGGAATAAATAAGCTTAAAGAAGTGCAGAAATCTTACCCTTGCCAGAGATCACTAGCCTGTAGTCTTGCAGAGTCTTTCAGTTTCTTCAAAGGTCGGGTTCTTTTCTAAAGAGGACAGTGGTCGTTAAAGGGACTGGTTCACGATAATGCGCATGTGTGAGTTCTGACAGTAGCTGATTGTTTTTCAACCAATCGGAAGCGAGTTAGATGCACGCAAGTAAATTTACAAAATTCAAATTAATTGTTCGCGACGCGAGAGTATTTCCGGGCATTTGGTTTGATTTTATTTATCCCCATAATTCAATTTTATTCTTTGCTAATCCTCAGATATATGTTCCAGCCGATAAGAATAAGATTTACAGCCCTGTCCTGCTTTGAAACAAACATTTACCAACGTGTATTTTTACGAGGTCGTACCCACGCTAACAAAACAGTCACCGATCGGCAAACAAAATTTGTAAACAAACATCTTATTACTGTTCTCTCAGTTCGCCTTATATAAACCCAGAAATACCTACAAATAGCGCCGGGCCGGTGACAAAAACACACAACGTATGAGTATAAAGATTATCCTTAATTGAGCATAAATTTCAATTGCTTATCAGCAAATGAACAAATTCATTCGCGTTGCATCGGGTCAGTGTTCCGCAAAACAAATGTTATCGAGTAGCACACATAAAGAAACTAGATTATGAACAGAATATTTAGGCAATAATTTATTTTAAAAACATCAATTCTTAAACATATACGATCGTAAAGCAAAGATACAAGGAACATTTCAAGTGTACCAGATCGGTGAAGATCGCGCGGCCTGTTGCGGTATAACTACAGGTCGGAGTCAAAAATCAAATCAAAGTTGAACGAACTCATGCCTTTAACCACTTTCCAAGTGTCGTGTATTCTTTTCGTATGCCACACACTACTCCTAGAACCATACCAGATCGATAGGCTAAGCTTCTCTATCTCCAGAGACTCTTGAGAACGTCCTGTTGCCGGACGGCCACGATGCTCTTCTCAACCTCCATGATCAAAACATTATTTTTTGCGTCTTCTTAAAACGTAACCAGTCAAACGACACAACCACACGTTAATCACCACTACCGAAGTATAACTAGACCAGCCAAAGCGACGGATGTCCAAATAAAACGAAGGATTTTCAATGATTGTACCGGTAATGGCGATTTCGAATTTAGTGTTGACCCAACAAATTTATTCTGAAGAGACAAACGGCGCGCATGCGCATTACCGTGAACCAGTCCCTTTAAAATAGTATCGAATCAATGCTAATCCATCCACAGGACAATCAAAGACAAAGGATGGACAGAAAATGTTAAATAGCTTTAATGCTTCACTCCAAATGAAACAAAGCCACCCCCTCCCCACCCCCGTTCAACACAGTTTCTTGTCTAACAGCTAACATGTATTCAGTTTTTCTGGTGTTACTACAAACAACATTGGAAGAGGGGAGGGAGAAATGGTCATTCAATTGGTGATGGTCAGGTTAGGTGCAAAAAATACGCATTTTTATCAAGTGACATCTCAACAGACTTTGTCCGAGCTTAGGGCTCTTTTTACCTCGCCTACTCCATTTAATGTACACCACAGTCTTTTTACCCAGTGAAAGCCAACAAAGAGCAAAAAATTTCACTCCATCCACTTTGGCAAAAAAAACAGCAGGGAGGGAAAGTGGGATAGCTCAGAGGCATGTTATAACTCGGTTGTATTTAACATTCTAGTAATGATAATTAAGAATCTAATCCCATATTTTTCTTTAAGCATGCACTTTTGTACATCAGCTATAGTAACTTACCAAGCAAGTATTGGTCACTGATACTCCACCCGAAGTAAGATTCAGAACATAATATCCCTCTTTGTAATCTCTAAAAAATATATTATGGTGTAAACAGTATTGCTTTACAAGAGGAATTTTGAGTGAGACCAATTAAGAGAGAATCAAGTGACAGAGAGGAAATCTTACCTGGTGTTGGCTTGGATACAATGTATCTTATAAACAAAAAAAATAGTGATTTACTTTTTCAAACCTGCACCAGTTTCTTAAAACTAATACACTTAAACTTGAAGGAAATTGTTGAAAAGATGATGTGATAACGTTTACAGCACATCGGAGCATAACTATCAAACATGGTACAGTGAAACTTGTATTAAGTGGTCACCCTCGGGGAATGCTGTAGTGTCCACTTAATACAGGGTGTCCGCCTAATACAGGTTTGAATAGATAACATCATATGAGGTGTCAAATTAGCCTCCCCGCAGACGTCCTTTGGGGTTCGTTTGTCACGCATTCATTTCTCCCCCACGGACGTCTGCTAAACACAGCTGACATTTACGTTCTGGATTGTTTGAATAAGCCAATAAGTGGTTAGTTATTGTGTCACAATCAGCCAATCACGGGCTGTGATATAAGTGAAATTCCCTGCTAGCAGAGGTCTCTCACGACGAGGCAAAAATGAGAGAAAGGAATACGAATTACTTTTTGCTTTTTCAGAGGAATATTTATTCCACGCCTATGCATGGATGAGACTGAAGAAAGTTACAAGAAGCGATTTTTTTTGTTTTCTTTGCAGCTGTAATTTAGGAAAGGACCAAGTTCGTGTGTTTAGAAAAAGCGCAGTTGACATCGCAAGGCTCATTAAACGTGCTCTGGACGTTGACGTATCTTTGTATTCTTCAAGCGAATTATTTACTTGAACAGCTATCTTCTACCTGAGACGACTCGAACATTTTGAAAAAATCACAGAAATGATGCAATAGAGCTGTAGTCAGCTGTATAGTTTTTTCGGAAGTTGTTGTAAGTATAAAATAATCTGCTTTTCTTTGAAAGACTCCAGACAACAGTCTCCCACACGAGCACGGAGTGGTTATCAGTGTGGTCGAAAACAATAATTACTATTAACTCTGTATATATTCGAAGTATTAAGAAAAGAGAACTTGTAAACGTGTATAGGGAAGATTAACAAAGCATTCTTCGAAAACAAAGGCCGTTTCCTTTTTTGCAAAATGTAATTCAACCAAGGTCATGGGTCGCAGACCAAGGACCAACTACGCGAAATTTGGTTATATTTTTTCAAGAGTCGGTAAAACAAAAAATTCGAAGTCTACAGCAATGTGCTTCCAAAGGCAGAAAAAAGTTTATCTGAAAACTTGTTCTGCAAAAAGGCACGTCTTTCTGTTACGTTTTATTTATTCACAAGCTAAGTAAACATGACTATGGTGCCGCCGAAGTCCAAACTTCAAGCTAAAACGACAAATTAACCTACCTGTCAACAAACTTTAATCTCGCTCCTTCAAAGAAAGAAAGAATGCTTATAATCAGTAAATCATGAATCTTTCATTGTTCATTGTATTTTATTTCTCGACAAAATATTTAATCATGCTCGGGAAAGTCGCAGACCAAGGACCACATACTAACTGCACAAGTCACTCGCTAACATTTCCTCCACCGATCGATCTTCAACCAAGCTTCTGGGCTTCCGTAAACAACAGAGAAAGTCCCTCTCTCGACAACCCTCATATTCTCTTTGCTAACATCACTGAGCATTACAGCAGGAATACCAATATTTTCCAGCTTTGTAGCTTGATCTTTCAAGATTTACCAGCGGCGAAACAACAACAACGATAATGTCCAGTAGTTCCACGCACTGTGTCGCAAACAAGCAGCAAAGCTTGATAGATAAGGGATTTGCCAAATCCTGTCGGCAAACTTATGAACTCATTGGTCTTCGCTATAAAGTTTGCTGGATAGCTTCTCTCTGATACTTGTTTAACTCTGTATTAATTACAAATTTCTCGCACACCTGATCAAAAGCCTCACTGATCTTGCCAATCTTAAGAATCGGCTCAGGTTACATTTTACAAAAATCCGTAAACGGCCTGTGATTGGTGAACGTAAATGTCGGCTGTGTTTAGCAGACGTCCGTGGGGGAGAAATGAATGCGTGACAAACGAACCCCAAAGGACGTCTGCCGGGAGGCTAGTGTCAAATGCCATTCAAATGAACAGTGGAAACGTTTAGAATACTCCCAGAGACTATGACGATATACATTTGCATTAATTTCTTTACTAAAGGGTACTAACTGATGATAGTACCATAAACATAGATTGCAACTCAAATTTGAAGGACTCAGATGAGTGAAACAAGCTCTAACCAACAAAACGAAATAGAAAACAACACTGTACTGTGAAACTAATCAAACGTTTTTTAACTCATTCGCCCCTGACCCGCCTGTAACCGCTTGTGCGGATCCACGTCCTTTCTACCGTTTGTGACGTCATCAGTTTTAACAGTCAAGGACAACTTTGTCCACTAACTTGTGCAGAGTGAAGAGATCTTTCAAACCATACCAGAATGAGCACAATTCAGTCAAGGACACGGGAGAAAGAAGCAAAAAACCATGTGACATTGACCTGAAAATCTCCATGAAAATCTTGTTCCATTGCTCACCTACCTTTCCTTTCACCTAATCCTAGATCCTAAAAGCTTTCCTAAAAACTCTTCCCACCAAAACGAAGCCTACTTAATGCCCAGCAAGAGAAAAAAAAATGAGGCAAGAAAAGCAAAAAAAAGGGGAGGAGAGAAAGCGAAAAGTAAAAGTCAAGACTACTGTGTCACTTTTAAACCCAAAAACTATCTTTTGCTTTCTGCGCATGCCTGAACTTCGCAAGCTGATAATATTTTCAATCTGGATCTGAAGGCCGCAACGCGTATGACCTGTAAACCGGTTTGTGGTAAGTTTTACTCTTTACAGCACGACAGTGACCAGAAAACCATTCGACTAGCTTCAAAACGCGTTTTCCGGCAAAATCTCCAGGAGCAAATGGGTTAAAGTAAGTTAAAAAATATTAAAATTTGTGAGTGGCAATCTTTCGCATTTCCGGTGTCTGGCATGTTGGATGGTGGAATTTAATTAAAAGTGTTCGTTTAATACAGGTTGGCAACAATAGAAATGACCATTTCAGGTACTTTTTAGGTGTCCGCGTCCGCTTCATAGAGGTGTCCGCTTAATAATTAAAGGTTTCATTTAAAGTAAATAAGGGAAATAAATTTGGGGACTTCGGCTACTGTCCGCTTAATAGAGGGTGTCCGCTTAATATGATGTCCGCTTAATACAGGTTTCACTGTACAAGCAAAAAGTTGTTTTGGCCATCATGTAGCCTGCGTGTCATGTTGAAGGGCAAAAGCATGCCCTCCAACATGATGGCCAATACAATTCATACTACTTTGTTGAAAAATCAAAGTGCCATAAAATATCTCCCTTAAATGCGTTTCCTCTCAAATTTCACTTGTAAGACAATTTGTATGCACTCTGTCAATTTTTGTCATCAACAGGATTCCAAGTCATTGTTTAAAGGAAGCATTGGTCACATGACCTCTTAGTGCTAGTGGCCTATTGATAGGGAAGGGATTATAGATGACGTCATAATGCAATGGTACATAACGGCATTTGTACAAAAAATACTCTTTGACTCTGATCGTCCCTAATACTTATGATGACACAAAACGCACAAAAAAGATGTTGTTGGCATTGTAACATTTGACCTAATTATTTTTTTCCCACCAATCACATTACTGTTTATATGACAATAACAATGGCATATCGGAGTGTATGAGGAAATGTTCGATGTTAACAGGAAAATAGCTCAAACAATGCAAAATATTTGAAATTTCATTGTTGGAAAGTTGATTCTTCTGAAGAAATGGCAAACTCAGGCAATTATGCGGGAGATACAGTCCACAAAGTCTCGTGGATTATACGAGAGAGTTGGCAGCACTGCTCATTATTATTTGGTATATAAATTAAAGACAAATTTGTTTGTATCTTTGACACATTGTGAAAGAGAGGGTAACAATTCAAAATGATGAAGGAAATTAATGCGACGTTCACAAAGATATAAACAATGTTGAGACAACAGAAGCAAAGATAAACATATAATCACAGGGCCCCCACACACAGTCTGTTTGTGTAACTGATTAAATTGTAATTTTATAGTAAATGTACTGGATTATATTTACCGTTTGCTTCATCTGTAGCAGCATATCATTAGATATGTACATGGATCAACGCTAAATAAACATTGTGTTGCCTTATACGTACGGTAAATTGTCATCCTTTTAGCCTCAGTAAACAGCGAACTCAAAATCCTTCAAAATGGCTCAAAACACCACTTTTGAGGCAAAAGAACGACAATCTACCTTAGGTAAGGTACCACATTGTCTAATTAGCATTGATCCTTGCACATATTTAACGATATACCGCTACATAATATGAAGTTTGATGAAGCAAATGGTAAATCCAGTCCTTGTAGAACCAGACATATGCAAAACCTATGCTCATGCTATTGATTTACTATGTTGGACTATGTTTCAGCTATGTTATGTTCACTACTGCCTATGTATTAACTATGTAACATACCACACAACATAGTCTAAAGGATAAAAAATCTGTGCTGAAACTATGTTTAGGCTATTTGAAAAGTACATAGCTTTTTAGTACCTATGCAAATACTATTCAAAATCTTTTCATAGTCTTGACATAACTGTGTATTTACTATGCAATAGAAAGTTCTGCTTTTCCTTCCAATTTGCATCCTATGTATTCACGCACTAAGCATCAAAGTAAAATTAATAGCTTTTACATAGCATCTTGACGTTTACTTTTATTTCCAACAATATCCTTAGCTTTTACATAGTGCTATGTATATTCTATGCTATGTGAATGAAACATATTTGCAGCCTATATTTTTACTCTGACATTTTAATTCAGTTTTATCATGACATAAAGGCTGTATAGCCTTTACAAATTAAATGTATTTTTTCCTATGTCACTAATATGAAAAATAATGTAGTCTATGCGTTTCCTATGTGCTGTTCCAACATAATATTAAAAATACTAGGCATGTTGATGGTACAGGTTAAATAGCGCTTACAAAAAGCACACATCAAATGTAAAAAAACTAAAAAAAAAAACTAAAAACTAAAAAGCTTAAAAATGATGTGCCATAATTTTTTTGCGCTTGCAGATAGTTTCTTAGTGAGAGGATTATAAATTTTTTGTTAAGCAATCTCTGCATCCATCATTCCTGCCTTAACTTTCCTTTCTAGCTTTTCCCTAGTGTTTCTTCACTTGAAATGATACTTCCACGCATCCTTTTCTCCTTTTATATTAGCTTCTATCCTTCGTCTCGACTGTGGACGACTCCTGAATAAAACTAGTCAAAACTGCGAAACCCTAGCTGCAGTCCTCAGTGTTTGTCCGCCATTTTGTTTTCACTAGCTGCCAGGGGGGCCCGTGAGTTCAACACGTGCGTATTTTGCATTTTATCGTCACGTGGGCCTTTTCAACCAATGAAAAGGTGTGTGTAAGTTCTATTTGAACTCTAGTTAAAGGCTGTGTATGTGATATGTTTTACCTACTCCAATGCTATTAAAATCCTATTTCAAACCTATGCAAAGACTATTTGTTCTGTGTTTTCCCTATTCTCTATGCAAAATATATGTCAACTTTAAGTGAAGGCTATGCTTATCATATGTTTTCTCCATTCCTAGGCTATTTAAATTCTAAGCAAACCCTATTCAAAAGCTATTTAATAAACTGTTCCCTGTTCCATTTTCCTATGCAAAGTCTATTTTAGTCCTATGTGAAGGCTATTCATTTTCTGTGATTTTTTTGTAAGGTTGACTATGAGGTCTAAAATCTCTTTCCAAAAGCTAAGTAAATTGTATGTAAAGACTATGTGAAAACTATGTCATTACTTCCTTTATTCCTACTTTTAAAAACTGCATAGCTTTTAGGTAGGTTCTGTTTGACTAGCGAAAACATAGCATTTTCGATACAAAAAACAAAGTCCTGGCATAGAAACAACATAGGATCTGGTTAAAGCAATGTATCACTCATTAACATAGGTTTTACATAGCTTTGTGAGATAGCATTTGCGTAGATTCTACATAGTGTCTGATTCTACAAGGGAAAATACCACTTCTGAGGCAAAAGAACGACAATTTACCTTAGGTAAGGTACCACAACGTCTAATTAGCATTGATCCATGCACATATTTGACGATATACCGCTACATGTGAAGTTTGATGAAGCAAACGGTAAATCCAGTACATTTACTGTAAATTACAATGAAATCGGTTGCACAAACAGACTGTGTGAGCTTCCTGTGGTTTAATCTAAAATGTAAACTTTGCTCGTAGTACTTTCCCTAAGCGTACAAATTAACTATAATTTGAGAACGAGAAGTCAACCTTTAGCGAAGAGATAATACTCTGGGAATTTCCGTTCGCGTGATCGGTTTAGTAAAGATTGCAAGTGACGTCACGGCGGCCATGATGGTGCTTAGCACAAAGGCATTCTCTCCCCTGCTCTAAACTCTATTTTCATGCAAATTCTGCTAAAAACCATTGTATTGTATTGAACACTAACATGAATGCCTTGCTATGCAGACAGAAATCAAGAATTTGAACAGATAATATGGATAGATTTGGAATAAATAAGCTTAAAGAAGTGCAGAAATCTTACCCGTGCCAGTGATCACTAAGCCGCCAGTAGTCTTTCAGAGTCTTTCAGTTTCTTCAAAGGCCGGGTTCTTTTCTAAGGAGGACAGTGATCGTTAAAATAGTATCGAATCAATGCTAATCCATCCACAGGACCATCAAAGACAAAGGATGGACGGAAAATGTTACATAGCTTTAACGCTTCGAGAATGTACTACGCAAAGCAGAAGTGCGCTTAAAGCCAAACGTTCATGAGGCTTTCAATTTTTACCCATGCATCCGAAACGCAAAACATAAAAGTATTATCATAAAAAGATGCAAACTCACCTTTCTGACATGTAAAAGTTGCTGTTAAATCCCGAAATGTAAAAACCTCTAGGTAAAATAAAAACCCAGACCAGGAGCAAGACGCCTAGACTGAAATGGAATTTGGGAGGGGAAAATGACCCAGAAGTCCTTGCGCGAAGTAATAGCGGAGCTCTCGCGCACACGAAGCGCGCTCAACGGAGCACCAAGGGTAAGAAATAGTATTCCATGCATCCCAGAAATTTTGGTTCTGTAGCGTGAGAAAAAACCAAAGGAGACCAATTTCGTTGGAAGAAAAACAAAAAAATTTTATAGCGGCGGTGAGAAAAAGGGAAATGCTGGGTGCTACCAAGGTGAAAATGAGCGGCAGCGACAAAAAAAGTGAACAGGAACACATTCAACATTTCCTCAAAAAAACGTGTACCTAGGAAGTTTCTGAGTTTCACGTTGTAGTCGTGCAAAACAACGGTAAAGAAATGAACAAAAAAAAAGCGTGCCAAGTTTTTTTTGTGTTAATTGGGAAAAACTTAGCCTGCGTGGCAGGCGTTCGAAAGGGAAGGGGAAGGGAATTAGGGCGCGAGACCGCGCGCTTGGGAGGAGGGAGGAGGGGATGTCATTTCATTATTTCTCTCGCGCGCCCAAATTTCCTTTCAACGCCTGCCACGCGGCCTAGGAAAAAGTGTGTTGCACGTGCAAAGTTTTTTTTTGCCAATTAGACCTACTTAATTTTTTGGCTGTTTTCGTTGCCTTCGCCGGTCGGCGTTACACGATTTTATATTTTGTGTAGTAAGCTATAGATATTAACTAGAGCTTTGCTTTTAGCCCTGGCTAAATCTATATATTAGACTCATCCGAGTGGCGGTGAGAAGGTGGAGGGTAATAATAACCCAACTGTTCGATAGAATTCGAAGTACTGTATTGGCTAGCTAATGATAGAGAGAAATCAAAAGCTGGCACAAATTCTGGCCCAAATACTATGTGCATCAATAAGAAAAGGATGTCTTTGTTTTGTTTTTGTCTTGCTTGTTTCATTGCGTTGGAAAGTCCTAGCCTCCAAATCGAACGGTTCAAATTTTTCACTTTTTAATCCTGGCCCTCATACATTGTTGGATCAGCGCGATTCATTATAGAGACGGAAATGGAAACCAGTGTTACCACAGGACGCGTTGACCAGAGGACACCCACTTCAAAAGAGTTTAACTAGAAAAGGAGAATTTTACAGAGAGTCAGCTACACCCTAATCAAAGTCACCTAATAAACCGAAAAGAAAGATGTAGTCGTGGTTTCACTAACATTCTTCGTGGGCAAAGCATTCTCCCCTGGTAGAGTTACAGTATTACTTTAGATACTGCGGAAAAGCGGTGACACTCAAGTTTGCATTCGTTTAATGAATTCAGTTTCTTTGAGATCAAGGACGGAATTTATTAATAAAGATACTGATTCACTGATCTCAAGTTCTATTGTAAGTACCGAAAATAAAACAAAAATATTTCCGCAACAGTATATATCTTACAATTTTTATCATCTTACATCTCGGGTGTATGGCGAGTGACACACCCTCCCATCCACCAGGCAAGAGGTGTGTACTACCTACGATGCATGCAGGCCTGCAATGCATGTGAATATACATCAGCCTACAGTACTGAATGGCGAATATTTTCACCCTACCATTCATGCGTATTCTTGGTTTGCACCCACGTGACATGGCGGCCATGTTGGTGGTCAATGTAATTCACCATTTTCACAGTAGCTCACACGGCACCTAGTTTATCCCCAAAATTTTCAATACATACCCATTGTTCCCAATTTCTTCTGGGTATTACAGTCGTAGAGAAATCCAAGACGATGGTTACGTAAACTTTTGGGGGGTTAACAAGGTGCATTATAGTCCATGTGAAAATGGAGAGTAAAAATTATTTCAAATAATTCACCTGTAAATGGCGTTTCTTTACCCGAGGATAGAAAGTTCTTGATCACCAACATGGCTGCCATGACGTCACGTGCAAACCAGGAATTGTAGGTAGTGAGAATATAATTAACATTTTATACATAAGTAGACCCGCCGAAAAGCGACTTAAACTGGGCTGCCATAAAACTGTACAGCAACTTGTACCTTGCCTTTGTACTCTACTTCTCTCAAGTTGGTATTTGAAGCTCCCGGTGGAGCTGTGCGTTTTCGCGCAACTCTTCGCCGCTTATTTGCCCTCTTGCCAATGAGGCTATGAGAGGAACTTGTGTGTGAAATTCTAAAAGTTCCTGCTTTCGTTGGACGAGCCTTCTTTATCCTAATCCAAAATTTAGACCTCCAAAAGGGCGTTGTTTCGTTAAACAGAGAAATCGGCTTTACGGATCACGTAACGCCCTTTGATACACTGAGTTAATAATTGATAGTGTTGACTGCTCATTTTTTGACGAAAAGGGAATACCCATTATTTAAACTGGGCCCGCCTTGAGGCAGCCCAGTTAAAAATACCGTAAATCCTCTATTAAGAACCCCCGGGGGCATATTTTTTGCAAGCACTTTTTTTTTTGGGGGGGGGGGGGGGGCTTATTTAATTTAGAGAATGGAGGTCATGCTTCAGAAGGCCAAAAACAATAAGGATTTCCGGCCTGAATAAACCATAACTGATCAGTCCAAGTTAATTGTTTATGAATAATGAGGATGGAGGGGAGGAGGAGGGGGGAGGGGACTTAATAAAGAGGAGGGGCTTATTAACTTTCCTCCTCTGAAAGGGGGGGGGGCGCTTAATAGAGGATTTACGGTATTCCAAAAGAACTTGATAAAATCTAAGATTGCCAATTAAACCTCATAAGGAAAACATGTTCGACTTAGCCACTGGCTTTGGGAAGCGTTGTACTAAGCTTTGACCACTTACTGCTATCGTAATCACACTACGATCTGAACATCAGATTAAATTTTGTGGAAAACGAATCATTAGAGACCCTTAGATTCGAGGACGAGATTTCACGTAAAGTTTTTTTGCATATCCTCAAAAAAAATACACCCCGGAAAAATTAATTGTACCTCTTTTTCCACCAGAGAAGTTAGCACGGTTTAAATTGATTAAACTTCTAACATTTCATGATTTGTGTTTCCGTCACTATGATATGCTCGCAGAAACTCGTAGTAGAAAAATGACGGCTAATACGTTTACCTGCCAAAATGATGCTGATTCACGCGTGAGCACTACTTAGTATTGAGACAATCTCGTACTCGAAGTTGGCCTTGTCTTACAATCTATAGGTCGCCGCTGACAATACCGTGACCTAGTGTTTCAGTAAAAGCCGCGGACTCAAACGAGAGCCCCATGGCCAATTAATCAGGCTCCAGAAGATGCAAACATCTCATGATGTCATAGTTCACTTCTGCCTTTCCTATTTTTGTCAGCGAGATCATGAGTTTTCTAATAGTGCTATTCCTTCCGTTAAGCTGACACCATGTTCGCAAAGTTTTACGGCAGCGTTCTTCGTCATCTTGTTCCTCCTCTGATATGTTGTCAATTTGTCCAGCTCTGAGCTCGAGCTCTCTTGCAAGTCTTTTCCACGATGAACACACCTTTTCTGACACCTTGTTGATCACTTCACTCCTTTCTACTAAAGCTATGTTAACCATTTGACGTGCTATCGAGAAAAGAATAACATATGGCTAATTAGGAATTATTGGATTCGGCTATCTTATATTCTAAAAAGTTATGCAAATCAAGGGGGCGGTACCCCTCCCCTCCCCCTTCCCCCCTAGATACACCCTAGCTACTCTTAATTTGCGTGCTCCTCGGTAAATTCAGGATAAAAAGAGATTGTATAGTGGCAAGAGCCGAATTGTATACTTTCACTTTTTGCTATGTTTTAGACAAACATCTGGCTTTTGTTTTTCGCAAAACGTGTGAAATATTCCAAGTCTGTCCGAAACAGCTGTCCAAATACAACCTTCATTTTACTTTATTGAATTCGCCACGATGACTCAACACAGTGACAGGGGATGAAACAGGACTTGCGTCCCAATTGATATCAACCACTTCATTACCCACCCAGCCCATGAAAGGTTGTACCACACCACCGGGGTCTAAGTCCCCTAATCCTTACGAACACCAGTGTGGGTTCTTTTACATTGCACAAGAATCAGAACAGTGAAAGAGCTGTGAGACGGGACCCACGGTTTTTCGTCCTTATCCGAGAAGATAAAAGGCTTCTTGGTTGCCGTACATTTTTCTGGCGATAGGTGATAGCCTCAATTCTACGGAAGCGTCTAGTACACGTGACCGGAAGTAATATTTTTCCCGGCAAGCATCAATGCCAGATACCACGATGGCGACAGCTTTGAAACCTTTATAGAAGTTTCGTTTTGCAAAACATGTTACCTTCCTGAAGACGTTCAATAACATGTAAAAATCCTTCATTGCTTGCCTCTCGCAGTGCACTCACAACGGACTCAAAACATGTATCTTGGTTGTTAGGATCCAGCCCTGCTACAACCTGCAAAAGACTCCTTAGTGCTTGTTTAGGTGTCCTATAGCCACTGTTGAGGTAGTTGAAGTGTTCTTCGTATGTATCATTAAATAAAAATGGTCTGCACGCTGAAAGTACATATTTCGGATCAGCATCCAATAGCGTTTGGTCATTTAAAGGCACGCCGAAAAATTCTACCGGAGTTTTCTGAAAAGTAAATAAAAAAAAAGAAAGGTCAAGGCAAAAAAGGCACCGAACACCATCACTCAGTGACATAAAAGTTATTTCACAATTTAGCCTGCGAACAAGCTCCTTCGTGAGAAATTAGGGGAGAGCGGCACACGGAAATAGAGAGGTTGCTCACCGGCTAACAATTTTAAGATAGACGCAGCGCTTGTATCCGTTTCCTTTATGCAATCTTATGGATGGGAAATTCTATGACGTTTTTACTACATTGCAATGGGACGGTTTTGGTGGTAAGTTGAGTGGAGATGGAGAGGTTGAATCGTTCGTGTGTGCAACATCTAAAACGTTGGAATATATGCCGATCAATTATGATACTGCCCTAAAAAAGTTAAGCCTTTAAATTGCCTTGCTTATCTTAAACCCAGTTCAGTGAGCATAACTCCTCCTAGGATCCTGTGTCTTGCATGAAGAGATAATTGAGATGTGTCGCATAAAGCCGTAAATGGCCTGATAAATAAGAAAAACACGGGGTACGCTGCGCTTTTGTGTGTAGTACTCACCGTGAGATCAAGTTTCATTGAAGACAATTTAAAGTTCAATCTGGCCAATAGGTTCTTCGCGTTGGGATCCGGGCTGCTGCGAAACTCCACATGGGATAAAACTTGGTCACTTATCAAACGAACTAGCAGTTGCTTTTTGTCACGGTGATCGCTCTCAAACCTGAAAGGATATGTAAGTGAAGTAAAATAAGTTTATCCCACTGATGCACAATTGAGCCTTAATTTCAAGAAGTGTTGGCGTTTTTTCTTTCAAGATGTGTAGAAATTCTCGGGTGCTTATGGGTCAAAAGCGTAACAGCAATTGAAACTAAAAATATTTGAATGCTGTCTCTCCTTTTTTTAGCTAAATGTGCATGACTTCAGACGACGCGCTTAACTAATAGTTTTAGTGTTATTTTGAAAACAAGTACATAAAGTTTTCCATTATGGACACAAAGTGAAAAATAACTTGCAACGAAACCTTTTCGTCCATTTGTGACACAATCTAAAGTCAGTAATGTTGCATTATGTTTGCACTTCAAAATATTACGTTACTAAGCGATAACAATACTGAAATAAAGACGCTGTTAAACTGGACAAGTTTTCGTGCAAGACACTCGGAAAAACACACCCTGCTACGAGGGCTCGCTGCAAAAAATCCGTAGCGAGACATGTTCATTTCAGGGGAAATTTCGTAAGACTACTTAGGGGGCTTGTGCAAAGGCGTTTTTGAGCGACCCACGTCAACCGGAAGTGGACTTTTTGCAGTCTTGGGAAGTGGTTTTGCCCAGGTTTTAAGGAAAATCGTCTCTAAAGGAGTAAAGACACTTGGCAATACAAATTTTGTAGCATCAAGGCATATTCGAAAGGAAAAGGGTCTAAATTCCGGTTGACCTGCTTCGCTCAAAAACCTGCCTTGTGTAGCGGCGCCCGTACATACATGAGATGAAAATCTTCCATGTTTTCTATTTCAGCTGGGGTTATTCCTCCTGATACAAACACGAATGCTTTGTCATGCCCCGGTATCAGCTTTTTCCGTGAATTTTCCTCACTTGGAACCACGTTTTCTAGCTCTTGGACTACTCTTTCTCTCATGTGCGCTGGGCAGCAGATAAGATGGAGAACATCTTGAGAATAAGCACGATCTGATTCATTGAAATAGGAGAAGAAAACGCCAAGTAATGGCTGCTTCCCAATAAGGCTTGTCAAGTATGTTATTACTCCAGAAACGCTGAAGTCCTCTTTGTCCCATTCAAAAACGCAAGTGTATCTAAAAGAGACATAGAGCGGAATTTGAATTACTTTTGCAGACAGAATGATTTTGACTTTGAATTGCACAGCTAAAAGACGCGAGTTGATATCTCCATTACTTAAATACCACTTTAAAACTATGGGGATACACTAAGGCGGTTAATCAGTTGACTCAAACTTAATTTAACGAGAGAAAAACATTACTAAGTACTACACACAAAACTACAAACTAAAAGCGCACATTAGCTATACAGTATAAAAGCTATGCAAAAAATAAGTATTATCAGAATTTAAAAAGGTTAAAAAGAGTAACAATAAAAAGCTCATAGTAGCTCATAGTAGCTTAGTATTCCAACAGTTTCAATGTATGCTAACTTGCATTAGCATAACCAAAAGTTCAGTTTACCTCCAATTTATTAACAACAAAACAACTACAACATTTGGATGTCTTCTTACCCAGAGAAGCGTTCTACCTGGAACCTAACAAATGTCCCGTCAAAATGTACAGGACATTTAAGACCATCTGTGATTTCCATCCATTTTTTTTCTTCGTCAACAGAATTTAAGAACAATACTCTGACACGGCATGTCGAGGGGACTGGAATCTTTTCCTGGTCGCTGCGAAGAGACACTGGCAACTGAATTGTGACGGGCTTCGAGAATTCGACGATTTGGGAACAGCTGACCCGCAGTATTGGTCCAAGAAACACGTCTTGGTCTTTAAATTCTTCACCTGGAACTTCTTGCACCTAAAGGGATAATAGAAAACACAACTAAATTAACCTGAACTTACTGTCAGATTTGCTGCCATTTTTTCGAGTTTTAGAGGAAAAAAGAGACCATTTTCTCAAGGAACACCATATCCGGTGGAGACTATAGCAAAACCTTATCTATCTGACAACGCAATAGTCTCCACATGACAAAAACACTTTTTATGAGCCTAATTTCACTCATCTAACGTCTGCTATATTCTTACATTTCTGTCGAGTTTGGAGACCTGGTAAGAGTTATCCTTAGTAACATTAACTGGTCATGTAACCACAGCAAGAAAAGATCTCGAGATAATTCATACCGTCCTACCTTCAATACCAGAGGAATCTTTGCTTCAGGTGTCACAGCATTCTCAGGTATTGTAACTGTCACGCGTGGATAGTCAGGATGGCTAAAGGAGCCACCACTAGATGTGATGGTGTACGCTGGAGAAGGCTTGAGACGACAAACAACTGCGTATGTTGAGCACTCAGTTATGTCAGCTTGAGCAACGGGAAAGAAAAATTCCGGTACGTCCCGCGAGTGAGGCGGGAAGTCCTCTTCGACCGCTGTAAACAATTCAGAGTGGAAAGACTATAAGCCATTGTGACTTCTGTAAATATACAAACTGCGTGCAGTAAACGTAAAACATTGAACAGACAGCATTTCACAGGTGAAGGCATACTTTAAACAGTAGGTAAATACTATGGGTAGGCTGCTCTTCAAAAAGCATCAGTTTTCAAACCTTTAAGACACTGTAATGCCTTAGTTCCATCCACTTCTTCCCATTCATTGCTTTCCCAATCGATCAGCTTCTTTATCACTAGTTCGTAGCCCCGCAAATCAGGCGCACTGTGAGAAAGAACCAACTTCACTTTGGCGTCGAATTTCAGTTCATCGCCAATTTTGGTTGATATCTCAATAACATAACTGACAACTGACTCGTGCTCTTGCAGTGGGGGAGAACGTGCACTGCATTTCCAACTGTGGGCCACTATTGATGTGGGCTGAGACACAGCGTTAGGGGGAAAGAAAACGTGGGTGCTCCCTCGTTTAAGGGCCCAATGGGTACCTTCACTGGTGATTGTTCCTCTGAAATAAATTATTAAAACATTAATTAATCGAAACCCGTTTAAAATAATCGTATACCAGGCAAGCCACACACGGTATTGAGGTTGTGTGATATCCAGTTTCCAGGACAGGATTGTGCCCGCAAAATCATCTTATTCCCGTAAAAGACTCCAAAAGTGTTCACTTGATCTAGGTTCGTTTTCACTGAGGCTTCTGTCAGCTTAAGTTAGGGTGTCAATGATATCCATGATATTAACGGTATACAAGATATTTTAGAGATACAGTATGGTATTTTATAATTTAATTAGCAATTATTTAATGAGGCTGAGTAAGATGTGAAGAATTATGCAAATCGGGGAACTCTTATCCCTGAGGTGGATAACAGTCTCTGAAATTTGCACAATTCTTCACATCATAAACGAAAGCCGAATTCATCCTCGTAGTACAGTTAAGAAGAATTAGCTTGGGGCTTTGGGCCAATCAGAGACGGCGAAAACTTTGAATGATTAATAGCTGTTTCTAAAATATTATTATTTACATTATTATTTACCCGTCGCTCTCCTGCCCCCCCCCCCCCCCCCCCCCCAGAAAAGAACGCCTGCTCGTAGATTCTACCCCCTTCCCCGCGCTCGCCTTTTTTGCCAATGCATTCCTACGGTTGAATAAAAAGCATAAGTATACATACTCGTGTATTTTTAATTTAACTGAGTCTGATTCATCCAAGTCTTCCACCTGTCCCTCTAGGCTAAGTTCTTGAATTTGCTGTAGCAATTCTTGTTCTTCGGTAATCTCATCTCCATCATCAATTCCCATATTGTTACCATCTCCACCGCCATTATCATCACCAACATTACCAACATCATCGCCAGCAACCTCAACGCCATCACTGTTATGACTATCGTCGTTATCATCGAACTCATCACCTTTATCGTCTTTGTTCTCATCATCTTCTTTCTTACTTTGAAAGTGGTCATAATCGTCGTCAGAAGATCGCTCTGTTGAAACGAGATGTGACATTACTGTTGTCAAACTTATGAATTTTTTCTTTAACATTTCGAAGTATACGTCTTTTATTTCACGCGTGTGTGTGTAGCAACGTTGATCACTGGAATCATATGTCAAAAGTAGGGTTCTCCAGGAATTTAAAGTAGGAGAAGAAAAAAATTTAATTAGGCGGCAATAGTTTAGATCGAAAGGCTCCGTGAAGCCGCTGCGTGTGGGGTCAGGTAAGGGATTGGGCTCGCCCTGCTTCCATTGGGATCAAGACTAATGATCTGACATCTTGTCGAATTTTTTTTAGATGTGATGCTGTCTACGCTACATAAACCTGGCAATGCTCAAATTAGGTGAAAAACAAATGCATTGCTTCCCTTTTGATTCTCGGTTGTCTTTGTCCCGCGGCATTCTTACTTTAGGTGATCATTTCATCAATTCTCATAACGTTTTCTCATGATGATGATGGATTGATATTTTCGGGGGGGGGATTGAGGTTGGTCACCCTTAGGACTTGATTGTTAAGCGGCCAGCGGCCAGCCTTGGGGAAGAGACAAGTGGCCGCTTAATAAAGGTACTTTTTACAGTGATTTACTGACAGCTTTGTCTGCAGGGAATCTAGCAACAGGCCGCTAAATAGAGTGGCTGCTTAATAGAGGTTCGAGCCCACTAATATCTACAAACTGCATTATCCTTTACACAAGCTCCTTTTTGGAAACTAATATTACCAATTTAATGTAGGTGTGATCTGTCGACACTACGTAAACTTAACAATTCTTCGACTTACGAAGAAAAAAGGAAAAAACGCATTACTCACCTTTCGCTTCCCGGTTTGCTTTGTCTCGCAGCTGTTTTACTTCGATAAGAACGCACATACAGTTGGAGTCCGTAACGCTAATAGCGATCAAACCCCTTTGTGGACAGGAAGCCAGAGACCCGGACGGTACAAAATCTATATCAAGTACTGTTAGGAAATCCCCAGTGCTAACATTGAACAACTGAAGAGAATAACTCCCTGAAGTATTCATGCAGAGGATAACACATTCTGTCTTACTTACAAAGGCACAGCCAAGAATTCTGTCAACGGTGCATAGCGTTCGGAGATACTTTCCTGAATATGCTTCAAGCACAAGTACTTCTTCCTCGAACTCAGGGAGTTTGGAAGACGAGATAAGGACAAACTCCTCTGTTGGAGAAAACATCCCAGGTAGGCCTCCTTCAGGAATAAAAGGATTTTGAAATTTCAGAGTTCTCTTCCATAGTTCATTTTTGCCATCCGACAGCTGAACTGAGCTAGGAGCGGTTGATAGCAGCTGATATTTACCGTTACATACTATGGCTTCTTTACGCAACGAATAATATGTTGTTTCGTAACCCTCGTGACAAAGTGGGATGGTCTTCACTATGTTTCCATTTGATGTGTCCAGGATGCTTACTTCAAAATCTCTCCCCACACACGCTACACATTGGTCTGAAAATGGCATTATATCCCTCACCTCGGTTAAATTAGGCCAACTTCGGATTTGTTCTGAGAACTCAAAATTCCATAGCTGAACATCCGCCTCAGGTCCACTTTGTTTCAAAAGGACACCCTCTGACACAGGTACAAGTAAAACATCACGTGTAAGTATCACTTTCTCTGCTTTACGATCTCCACTCGACACATCCAAAGATACCACTTGTAAGCCTTTATCCCCTGCAGTGGCACGATAAATGGTCTTTCCATCTAAAGCGAAGGCAATGCGACGGATACTAGAAAAGAAAGGAGAACGCCAGGTGGCCCTCGAATAATCTTCATGTTTAAGCATTGTAACTTTCCTGTTGCTAGGAAGTACCCTTAATACACTTTGTTTGTTTAATGCAAATGCAAAAGACTCATTAAGTAAAAGGTGCGAGGACTGAATCCTGTAAAACATAGGATCTCCCATCAAGAATCCACCTTTGCTAGATGATTCGTAATTCCATGGATCCTGGCCAAACTTATTGTCTAAAACGTTCAAGGAAAAGGTACCACAAGGCAACTTAATGACGTTTAAGGGAAAACTTAAGGGTCGCAACACTGTTATTAACACCCCATCATTGCGTTTGTCTTCACTTTGTAGAAATGACCAAGAAAAACAAAAAAGGAATTGAATGTCAGGGGTAAACCTTATCATTCCACAAGGTTGATTGGTGGCGACTTCTGCGAGAGTGGTGTCTAAGGAGTTCAATGCGTTAACCAAACATACCAGTCCTGAAAAATGGGAAATTGCCAGAAGCGTTCCATCTGGAGACCAAGCAAAAGACAAAACATCTTCATTTCTGATGGTGCGAGTGATCTCTTCACCATTTTTTAGATTCCACATGACAAAGCATTTAGCATCCCCAGGGCAATCGGTGATAATTTTGCTCTCGTCCCCAAGAATTGAACAAACAGAAAATCTGCAGTTGCTTCTAGGAAACAGAGGTTGGAGGTTTCCTTTAAACGAGTAAGCATAGCAAAGGATTCCAGGAAGAACAATGGGCTCAGTAGGGTGAAAAACAACAGAGCGATAACATGAGTATACACTTGAGTTCGGTACCACTCTAAAGGGGAGATCAGGTCTAAAGTAGCATTTCTTGACCTCAACCGGACGTACCCACTTTTGCTCACCCGTTTCGAGTGACCAAAGGTAAATCATTCCATCAGTACATTCGCAAACCATGAACTCCTGCGTAGGGGAAACATCAAAACAAGCAACCGTGGAGTTACAGGGAAAATCAGCCTGGGTCTTATTTGACTCCTTCTTCACAGCTTCCTTATGAAGGTACTCCATGTATGGTATTTTACGACTCTGTAAAACTTTTGTCGCTTCACCAGCAAAAACGTCCCCTCCCTCGTTCACCATCACTTGAAATATTGTACAAGGATGCGTCGAAAGTCTCCCATGGTACTTTCGTAAGAGAGACAGCAACGTGCCAAGGGCTTTTTGCCTCTCACTACTCAATGCCTTAAAAGCTTCTTTAGCTTGTTTCTGCGTGAGGATAATGTCCTCAGAACTAGCCGTGCTGTTTACACATAGCTTTGCATACACAATGTTTAAGTCGGTAACATAGTTGTTAACGATTTCTTTAATGCTTCTTGTACTCTGTTCCAGGTCTCCAGACTCGAGCATATGATAAACACCATGCTGTAGGGCGTACCTTGCAGTGTCACTGAATTCTGTGCCGTGAACGCCTCTTCTTTTCAAGTTATTCAGTTCATTAGTACAGAGCTCAGAAAGCATGACATGACCTTGCTTTTCATCCACAGAGAAGTTGTGTCGCCCGTAGGCAGTTCTGTCTGTCAACCAGTCCTTAACTGATTTGTGGAAGAACACAATGCAGTCATCATGAACAGGTAGAAGGGTTGAGATAGAGTTGATAGCTTTTGTTACATTCCGAGGACCAGATGGGGACTTCGAGTCCGAAAGCATCATCTTAGAAACAAAGTCTAGAGGAAGCGGTTCTCTTGCAGCCGCCAGAGCACTTAGAAAAGTCAAAAACTGGTCCTCACTAATTTTCAATTCTTTCTCTAAACGTTCAAAGTAGGACTGATAAACAGACGATACACCTGAAGGTAAGATTCTTCCTAACTCCTCGGGGGTAAGGAGTAAAACGTTTTCCTTGATAAAATCGACCATCAAATAAGCATATAAAAAATGCCCTGCAGCCTCTTGGACCAGTGCATCGATAACAACTTCTTCAAAGCCTGATTGAATGACGCTGCACAGCCGTCTTTTAAGGAAAAGTCTGATGTCTTCTACATTTTCTTCATCATCTTGCTCCAGTAGAACAGGGTTGAATTTTCTAAGACGGTCTGCGATATTTATTTCCGGTCGAGTTGTAACACAAAATCGGACCCAACCAGGAAGTGTAGTAAAGTGATAGTAATCACATCAAGCAGCTCATTGCGACCTTTGTATTCACTTTCATCCAGGCCATCAATCACCATGAGCAAGCTTCTTCCCGGATCATCTACATTTATTAAAGGCTTCTCGAACAGCAATTCAAAGAGCTCTCCAACCTCTAGGTTGTTGATGTCTTCACCCAAGTTTCTTGACAGTACTTTTACAAGTTCTCTTTCATACTGTGGCAAAAGCTCACTCAGCTGATAAGCTAACGATTGAAGCATTATCTTAGGATTTCTGTGACACGCCTTGTTGCGCTGACAAAAATGACTTCCTGACAGTCGACCAGCATGTCGCATTCTTTGACAAACGACAGCAGAAATCACTGATTTGCCCATTCCGGCATCTCCAATGATTACCATAACACGATTTTCAGAAGTACGGTCGTCTAGCCACAACTTGATCTTCTCAAAGATGCGCAAGCGCGTTCCCTCCTGGTATTTCTCGGCGTGATACTGGATGACCCTCTCGGTATTAACTTTTGCTAATTTTCTCAGAGCTTCATCCTCTTCAGCTTTGTCTCTTCTTTCTTCAGCGTTTGCAGCCTTATACTTTATCTGCTGCTGCGATTCTTGTTGGGTTCTCCGAACTTCCTGTAGCATCTGTTTTCTATCTTGTATAGACTGCTGTACACCTTCAACTGCTTGGCGCGTATCCTGAAGAATTCTGTGGTCCCTTTGTTGTAATTTCACTGCCTCTTTTTGCAGCTGTTGTAAATTGCCAACTGCCTGGTGTGTATCTTGAAGAGTTCTGTGGTCCTCCTGTTGCGAATTGCTGGCTTCTATTTGCGTCTCTTGCACTTTTCCAATTATTTGATGCGTATCGTGAAGAGTTCTATGATCTTCCTGTCGGGTCTGGAGCACTTGCTGTTGTTTATTAAGTAGATCTTGCAGCTGGAATTGGATCTCCTCGTCATTTTTCATCCATTCAGTAACAGCGCTGACATAGTCCTCTCCACAAGGCTCTCGCTTTAATCTGTCTACTTCAGACTGACTTAAACCAAGCGAAACAAGAACGGAGCTAACTTCCTGCCATTTCACATCGAACACTGATGTTTGAATGCCAGTTGATGTCACGTGACCATAGAGCACGTTTCGATAGTACTTCATGCGAGCAAGGTTAGCCTCAAAAGAGGTGTCACTCACGGGAGGCATTTTGTGCCAAGAGCCCGAGGGGGGAGGGGATAGGCCGCAAATGTTAGTCAGCAAGAGGAACAGAAGAGTGATATCAAAGTCAATAGAGTTTGGTGGCCCTCCACCTGGTGGTGGAAACAGTTTGTCCCATTGAACACCATTCAGAATGTTTCTATGCCGAAGTCTAGTAAGAATGGGATGAATATGTCTGGAACTAAGATTGGCAGCCAAGTTGGCAGGAGGGTGATGGGAATCGAAAATATTCCTCAGCACTGTTGTTCCACCATCGATGAGAAGCCTGCTTAGCTTGTTTCCATTTGTCTTCTCTACAGAGCTGGCCAGGGGTGACGGTGTTGCAGTCGCCATACTAAGCCAGAAAAGGAAATACCTACCACCTTTTAAATCTCTGTAGAAAATAACATTGAAATAAAAAAAATTAACTTTG
>NC_133208.1:3110914-3148414 GCF_958299795.1 Porites lutea | reverse complement strand
AACTAAAACTACCCTTACAACTAGCAACGCCTCACATCTTAAGCAATTGATTATGATAAAGAGCATTAGTTCCAGGGCTTTTCTATGCCACTTGCTAAGAGTGATTTAATGACGCCAACAGAAAACCCTAGACGTAAATGGTTTCCATTGTATAAGTTTCGAACCATCCGTTTATGAGGTTTTCACGCCGCATTGTTCACACCGTCTCTTGGCTTTGGAAGATGCAGATCAAGCTTCAGATCCATCATTGTGGAACACTCAATGCCTGTAAGATTAAAAACAAAACAAAGAAAAGACAACCATGAGACACAAAACGTTCTTGCGAGTTTTTTGAACGGCTTCAAAATCTCTGATATAGATAAACTCATTCTTGCACTAATATTAAGATTTGGGGTTATTGGTCTAAGAAATTGGACGCAAAGTTTAGCCGTGTCTTTATCAGGTATAAAGACAATCATTAAACGTTAATTTCTTTTGGTTTTTCTTTATGAATTATCAATGAGTTTTTGAAGTTGCATCTTTAACTGCGATTGTCTTCCTTGGATTATCCCTTCATCCCACAGTTCCAACATATGAAATTCATACGTTCATTAATGTTGCATTCATAAACAAACTGTCAAAATAATTACAGTCTAACGGCTGAGCCTCTGTAGCCAGCAAGAAAGAACGTTGGACGATGCTCTAGTACCGTAAACCCGTAGAATAACAAGCAAAGTGTCTTTCCCGAAATTTGGTTGACGTTGTTGGATACATAAAGTACAAAAAAAACCTTCACTGATTTTCGCGAAATAATTCTTAAGCACGAACGCATTTCTCACCTTTGCTTTCCCGTTGACTTTGTCTCGCAGAAGTTTTACCTCGATAAATGCGCACATACGTTCGGAGTTCCAGAGGCCAAAGGTGATCAAACCCTTTTGAGGGAAGGAGGCCAAACAGGAAGGCGATGTATCCATATCAAGTACGCTAAGCAAATCTCCAGTCTTAACATTAAATAGCCGAAGACAGGAACTTTCTGATCTATCCTGGCAGTCGATTACACATTCCGTGTCACTAACAAACGCACAGTTGGTCACGTGATCGACTGTGCAAAGGGTGCAGATAGTGGCCCCTGAAGACGCATCAAGCACGTGTACTTCTTGCTTACACTGAGGGGATTTTGCTGAGATTAGGACAAAGTTTTCCTTTGGAGAAAACATGCCAGGGAGATTCCACGAGTACAACAGAGAATCTTTAAAAACTCTCTTCCACAGACAACCTCTATCATCTGACAGCTGAACTGAGTCACGGGCGGTGGATAACAGCTGAAACGTACTGTTACATTCTATGGCTTCTTTATACATAATTGGACATGTTGACTCATATCCCTCATGACAAAGTGAGATGGTCTTCACTATGTCGCCACTTAATGTGTCAAGGATGCTCACTTCAAACCTTCTGCCCACACATGCTACACATTGGTCCGTGACTGGCATCATGTACGTAACCTTGCATAGACTGGGCCAACTTCGGACTTGTTGAGACAACTCAAAATTCCATAGCTGAACAGCAGTCCTACGATGACGTTGTTTCAAAAGGACACCACTGGTCATTGTCACAAGACAAATACCATTGTCAGAATAGTTTACGGTCGTAAAAGGCTGTTTAGGATAATGGAGACCACGACAAGTACTAGTCTCTATCTTTGCTGTAAGTTTTCCACTTGATACATCAAAAGATACCACTGCTGCTTCCTTGTCTTCAGTGACACCATAAACGGACTTCCCATCTACAGCAAAAGCAACATGACGGAGTCTTCTATAGGACGTGGTTGTTGCAATTTTCATTTCACCAGGATTGAACATGGCAATGCGGTTGTTTCCAGGGAATACCCTCAATACATTTTGTCTGTTCAAGACAAACGCAAACGCTCCTTCTACAAGAACCCAAAGGGGTCCCAAAAAGTCCTCGAAACGCCTGAACGAACATGAGACAGGATCTCCCATCAAGAATCCAGCTTTGCTGGATGATTCATAATCCCAAGGTTCATAGTCAACGTTATCGTTAACAACATCCAACGAAAAAGTGCCACAAGGCAAGTTACTGACGTTCACGGGAATGCCTTTTGGGTATCTCTCCCACATAGACTTTACTGGTTTACACCAACAAAACAGAAATTTGAGGTTAAGGGCAAACTTGATCATTCCACATGGTAAAACAGTGGTGATCTCTGCAAGTGTCTCAAAGCAATTCAATACATCAACCAGACAAACCAGTCCCGAAAGATGAGAAATTGCTAGTAGCTTTCGATCTGGAGACCAGGCAAAAGACAATACAACCTCATCTCTCTCAGTTCGAGTGATCTCTTCGCCATTTGTTAGACTCCACATGACTAGGCATTTTGCATCACTAGGGAAATCTGTAATCATACTATCCCCATTAACTGAACAAACGGTAAATTTGCAGTTGCTATTAGGGAACAGTGGAAGGAAAGCTCCGTCAATTGAGTAGGCATGGCTTAGGATTCCAGGAAGAACAATGGACTCAGTAGGGTGAAAAACAACGGAGCGATAACATGACAAAACAGATGATTCGGGTACCACTCTGAACGCGTCAAGATCATCAACGTAACGTTTACCGAACTTGACCGGACGTTTCCATATTTGCTTCCCTGTCTGTACTGACCATAGTTGAATCGTCCCGTCCCTACATTCACACACCATGAACTCCTGCTGAGGTGAAATATCAAAACAAGCCACTCGAGAGTTGCAGCGAAACAAAGCCTGAACCTCCATTTCCTCTTCCATAGCCCCCCTGTGAACGTACTTCATGTACGGTATATCATGATATTTGGTCTGCAAAAGTTCTGTCGCTTCACCAGCAAAATCGTCTCCTCCTTCGTTCATTATCACTTGGAAAAAAGAAGTGGGATTCGTCGTAAGTCTTTCATGGTACTTTCTTAAAAGAAACAACAACGTGCCAAGGGCGTTTTGTCTCTCACTGCTCAATAACTGAAAAGCTTCTTGTTTCTGAGTGAGGACAATGTCCTCAGAACTAGCCGTGTCGTTTACACATAGCTTTGCATACACAATGTCTAAGTCCGTGACATAGTTGTTAACGATTTCTTCAAAGCTTCTTGTACTCTCTTCCAGCTCTTCCGACTTGAGCATATGACAAACACCATGCTGTAGGGCGTACCTCGCAGTGTCACTGAATTCAGTGCCGTGAACGCCTTTTCTTTTCACATTATTCAGTTCATTAGTACAGAGCTGGGAAAGCATGACATGACCTTGCTTTTCAAAAACAGAGAAGTTGTGGCGCCCGTAGGCAGTTCTGTCAGTCAACCAATCCTTAACTGATTTGTGGAAGAACACAATGCAGTCATCATGAACAGGTAGAAGGGTTGAGATAGATTCGATAGCTTTTCTTACTTTTCGATGACTAGATGGGGACTTCGAGTCCGAAATCAACATCTTAGAAACAAAGTCTAGAGGAAGTGGTTCTCTTGCAGCCGCCAGAGCACTTAGAAAAGTCAAAAACTGGTCCTCACCAATTTTCAATTCGTTCTCTAAACGTTCAAAGTAGGACTGATAAACAGACGATACACCTGAAGGTAAGATTCTTCCTAACTCCTCGGGGGTAAGGAGTAAAACGTTTTTCTTGATAAAATCGACCATCAAATAAGCATATAAAAAATGCCCTGCAGCCTCTCGGACCAGTGCATCGATAACAACACCTACAGAGCCCGATTGAATAACGCTGCATAACTGTTTTTCAAGGAAGAGTCTGATGTCTTTCACGTTTTCTTCATCATCTTGCTCCAGTAGAACAGGGTTGAACTTTTTAAGACGGTCTGCGATATTTATTTCCGGTCGAGTTGTAACACAAAATCGAACCCAACCAGGAAGTGTACTAAAGTGATTAGCAATGACATCAAGCAGCTCATTGCGACCTTTGTATTCACTTTCATCCAGGCCATCAATCACCATGAGCAAGCTTCTTCCCGGATCATCTACTTTTATTAAAGGCTCCTCGAACAGCAATTCAAAGAGCTCTCCAACCTCTAGGTTGTTGATGTCTTCACCCAAGTTACCTGACAGTGCTTTTACAAGTTCTCTTTTATACTGTGGCAAACGCTCACTCAGCTGATAAGCTAACGATTGAAGCATTATCTTAGGACTTCTTTGACGCGCCTTGTTGTGCTGACAAAAGTGACTTCCCGACAGTCGACCAGCATGTTGCATTCTTTGACAAACGACAGCGGAAATCACTGATTTGCCCATTCCCGCATCTCCACTGATTACCATAACACGGTTTTCAGATGTACGGTCGTCTAGCCACAACTTGATCTTCTCAAAGATGTGCAAGCGCGTTCCCTCCTGGTATTTCCTAGAGTGATACTGGATGACTCTCTCGGTATTAACTTTTGCTAATTTTCTCAGAGCTTCATCCTCTTCAGCTTTATCGCTTTTTTCTTCAGTGTTTGCAACCTCATACACTACCTGCTGCGGCGATTCTTGTTGGGTTTTCTGAACTTCCTGTAACATCTGTATAGACCGCTGTACACCTTCAACTGCTTGGCGCGTGTCCTGAAGAATTCTGTGGTCCTCTTGTTGCAATTTCACTGCCTCGTTTTGCATCTGTTTTAAATTGCCAACTGTCTGGTGTGTATCTTGAAGAGTTCTGTGGCCCACTTGTTGTAATTTGCAAGCTTCAAATTGAGTCTGTTCTACTTTACACAATGTTTGGTGAGTATCTTGAAGAGTTCTGTGGTCCTCTTGTTGCAATTTGCTGGTTTCTACTTGTGTCTGTTGTACTTTTCCAACAATTTGGTGCGTGTCATTAAGAGTTCTGTGATCTTGCTGTTGGGTTTGGAGCACTTGTTGTTGTTTTGTAAGTAGATCTTTCAGCTGGAATTGGATCTCCTCGTCATTTTTCATCCATTCAGTAACAGCGCTGACATAGTCCTGCCCACAAGGTTCTCTCTTTAACCTGTCCACCTCAGACTGACTTAAACCAAGCGAAACAAGAACGGAACTCATTTCCTGCCATTTCACATCGAACACTGATGTTTGAATGCCAGTTGTTGTCACATGACCATACAGCTCGTTTCGATAATACTTCATGCGAGCAAGGTTAGCCTCTCTAGAGGTGTCACTCGCGGGGGGCATTCTGTCCCAGCCTGAAAGGGGAGGGGATAGGCCGCAAATGTTCCTCAGCAAGAGGAACAGAAGAGTGATATCAAAGTTAATAGAGTTTGGTGTCCCTCCACCTGGTGGAGGAAACAGTTTGTCCCACTGAACACCATTCAGAATGTTTCTTTTTCGAAGTTTAGTAAGAATGGAATGAATATATTTGGAACTAAGATTAGCAGCCAAGTTGGCAGTTGGGTGATAGTGATCGAAAACATTCCTCAGTACTGTAGTTCCGCCATCGATGAGAAGCCTACTTAGCTTGTTTCCATTTGTCTTCTCAACAGAGCTGGCCAGGGGTGACGGTGCTGCAGTTGCCATAGAAGCCAGAGAAGGAAATATCCACCACCTTTTAAATCTGTGTAGAAAATTGCAGTAATCTTTTTCGCATTTTTAAGGTATTTTGAAAGAACTGACTAGTTGTGTACCTTGACACCAAGGTTATTAAGATATTCAGAAGGTCTCATAACATAAACATTTTAGATTGAACGGCTTTCGCATAATAGGCCTTTTTCCAAAGGTAAAGAAACAAACAAACAAACAATACTCTTTGTTTTCCCTCAAAAACTTTACATAAGGATGCACTTTGTATAAGGAAGATTGTAAGTACCGAGAGAAATTTGAAAGACACTGCTTATGCAAAATTTTGGAGTGTATTATGACTATAAATTATGGTAGTTTTGAATCATAAGGCCTATTACAGTGCACACTTTCATCATCATGCAAATTTATATGTGATATCAATATATTTGGTCTTTCATCTTCATCCTTCATGAGTTTGCAACAAAATGACTAAATGACAAACTCCACTCCCGGTAGGCTAATGTAAGCTCAGTTAGGGAGAAAACTAAATATCTTAGTAGTAAAAAAAAAAAAAACTTCTAAAATTAGTGTAAAGGGGTCATTGACAGATACCTGAGAAGTAGTTACTCTCTCGAGTTTAAAACTTGGAGGACAGAACTTCTACAAGCACCAATCATAGAAACTGAAAAAAAATGACAAATGTTAACCAGAAGTTAGGAGGCATAAGTCAAATTTTGGTAGGGATATAATAGCACTTGTAATTTCCCTAAAGATAAGTTTACTCACAGGCATGACTCATTGCAAATTACAGAACCTATTATATTTCATTAAATTATATGCTTACAAAAGAAAAAAAAATGGTACAAAAAAAAAGAACATCATCCTACGATGCCAAGATACCACACAAAAGAAAATAAAAATTGCATGTATTACACCATAAACAGAAACCTGGGTAAAATATTAAGTTTATTTACTTGCTCTGAAGTCCTATCTGCCCCCTCCCATCTCCCTGCTTTCACTACTTCTCCCCTCTCCCATGGATGCCCTACAGCTCCCCCTCCTCCCCCCCAAACTACAACTTTCACTCCCACTACCCTTCTCCCCCCCTCCCTCATTTACCACTGCCAGAGTAACAGTATCACCCACCCTCCCTTAAACTACAATGCCACTGCCACTCCTCCCTCCCTCCTGGTTACCAACAATAATATTACCCTCTCACCCTCCCTCATTTATTAATTGAGCCTACATGTAGGTTTTACAGCCCCCTGTCAGTATAACAGCTGCAACTGCTACTACAACATTGCTGACATTACATTACTACCACCACCTAAGTGTATTAGCAATCTTATAACATAATAACAATAATTGTGTTGTTTCTAATATATGATGCAAAAAATTGTGCTCATTGGTGATTAAAAGAACTAGGTCACTACAAAATAAGTACCGGAAATGCAAGTATAATACTTAGTTCTCTATAACACATGTATGAGGCCTTGTTAGGGCAAATAACTCTGACAAGCGACATGGCCTTGAACCAGTGACATAAGACTTCATTGATGAAATGGCAACAAACGACATAATTTAAGATTACTTAAATACGGTGTAACAACAGTGACATGGCCTACTCCTCAAAACATGAAATGACCCTGTTTGAAATTCAGGCCAGGGACATACATACCCCCTCCTCCACCCCACCCCTAAGAGGGCCTCATTATGTACAACTGAAGCATCACATTATCAACATTGATTAGATGATTATTTATTAGGCCCAATTTTCATTTGGTTTTCAACCTACGTTAGGAATATTCAATAATACTGTCAAAAAATAGAGAAGAATTGAAAGCATTATATATCTCATCCACAAAGAAAAATGCCAATTATTAAGGCATCACTGTATGGGCCAACTGCCTATAAGTTCTAGCTGCATTGAAATACACTGAACATGTAATGCATGTATCAGCTACTATTTTCTATGGCTCAGTCAGTTCCAAGCATGGCCAGATCACATCATTCTAATTAACATAAATGACAGATCTATATTAACTAGATTTTAATAACACCTTTTATATTTCCAAAGGTATTTAAAAAAGTGAATGATAAACAAACAACTGACTAGCTTAACATTTTCTCATCATGATGGAACCGTTCTGTCAAAGCATATATTAGCTTTCTATTATCTCGCAGAGTTTTTTGAAAATATGTTTTTTCCTTTAAATTTTTCAAATGATGTATTGATTGTTTATCCTTATAATTTGAGCAAACTGATCTTGATGGCAGGAATTGGGGACCAATTTCTTACACAGAGGCAAAAAATACTGTAAGGTAGGGTGGTGAGGGATGGAGGAAAACCACACGTATCTTTTAAAGCATATAATGGTATTAAAAATATTCTTTATGTATCTATACATAGCTATCTAAACAGGCATATTTTAAGTGATAATATTAAAAAGGAGCAATATCAATCACTTCCAGAAGAATTAACCAATGCCCCACCCCCAAGCAGAGGTTTTCTGACAAATTCCCCACTGCCAGGACCTACAAGATGACAAATTCCTGACAAGTCTCCGGGGGGGATGGGCCATTTGGAAATGACTACTTAAGCCATTATCATTAATTTATCATTTGAAGCAAATTTTTCTTTCTTTTCATTGGCCGAAAGCCCTCCACATGACCTGCAAATAACTGCCTACAAATAATGGTCTGCTCATGCACAATGTCGTCCAACTGTGTTTGGCTTTGGCATTTGGCTGCAAATAATATTCTGCTCATGCGTAAAAGAACCCACGCTTTTCTCCTTGTGCGAAAATGGCAGATCGCTTTGCTTTCAGAGGATATACACGTTGATCAAATGATAAATCAATTATTATTGAACTCAGTTATCACAAAATATCGTGATTTGTCACTGTCTAGCCTGTGAACAGACCCCCCTCCCCTCAGGAAAAATCAAAGAAGAGGCGTCTGTGATTCACCGTCGCTAATCGTGTATGGGAATAATTTTAAATTAAAATAAAAAATAGTTTCCGCTGACCAAAAATTCTGTGGCTCATGTTTCATGTTATTCCAGTTCTCAAAATGTTGGTGCATGTCACCAACTTATTTTCATTGAGCAACTGAGAGAGAGAGAGAGATTTTTAAAATTGGTTTACTCTATACTGAGCAAGAAAAATGTTCTTGCAAGCCCATATTATTGAAGGAAAAGATTCCTGATCTTATGCAAGCCTTCCCACTGGATATGGAAAGTCATTAGTTTGAAATAAAGTGCTGACAGGTAAGATGCGACTCATAAGCTCATGATAGTGTGAAACATGACCTAAGTGTTAGCTTGAGTAACAGAGATTTTCCTTAGAACTAATTTCTTTCCGGCACATAGATTATGCATCGTAGTGTATGGAGTACCATAAATGTTGACTGAACTAATCCTATTTGTGCCTTTGATTCTTGCAGTTAGAGGTCATGAAGCTGGTATAACTCATGCATATTGAGTTATTAGGGAAAGTTCATTTAATATGACAAGGGGGGGGATGAAGATATTGAGGGGGGGCTCCGAAAATTTTTAGACACCCGAAGGGGGGGCTCTGAAAAAATTGTTGCACTAGGAGGGGGGGCTCCGAAAATTTGTATACTTCAAAACCAACACATGACATCATCATACAGATCGGATGGTTTTCAACTCAACAATTTAATGACCTGTGCAACTCAGCTATATCACGTGGTTTACAGATATAACAAATGTAGTCTCAGTAATTATTACACTCTTGTTCATCCCAAAAATGCTTTAGAAAATTGTATCACAACTGTATCTCAAGTTTGTCATAGTATAAACCATTGAAGACAATAACGGTAAATATATTTAATACAGTCTAGCAATCTTTTTTCAGGGGAGCAAAGGAATTGAAGGCGGAGAGGGGGTGGGGGGGGGGCTCTGAAATTTTTTCGACTACCAAGGAGGGGGCTTCTAAAAAATTGAACCGCTAGCAAGGGGGGCTGCTAAAATTTCAAGCTTCGAGTTTCAATATCTTCATCCCCCCCCTTGTCATATTAAATGAACTTTCCCTTATTTCCTGTGGTTTTGTGTTACTGAAGGTGTTTGTGACAGGATTTGTCAGATCTCGGATGCCGTTTATATTAGAACCGATTTTTCTTTTACCTCTTTGAAGCCTAAAGCTTTTTAGTACCGCTAAAGAACCTTACAGTAAAGATTTCCATTTCTTTTCTTTTCTCTGGCAAAATCCCTGGACCTCAAAAGCTACATGCATGTAGTTGTCTTTGAATGTGAAGATTTTCTGGTTACCTGCTATGTTTTGACGACAGGCCCTAAAGCCAATCAAACTCCCTCATTTACATGATGTAGTGATCTACGAGTAACTGCCAATCAAATCATTTTGCACATATTCCAGGAACAATCACGTGGCCTCCATACAAGATTAGCAACAGTGAATCACAGACGCCCCTTCTCCAATTTTTCCTCAGGCTATGGATGTCTCGCAGATCATTATTTGCCTCAGCCGACTCGCCACTGGCAAATCACGATATTTTGCTCAACCCCATCCAATAATTAATGATTGTTTACATTTGAAGTTTGATGAGAAGTTTATTGATAATGATGGCAACTGCAATAACTGACAAATGCTAAAATAAATTTTAAGAGGAAGTAGTTAAATTTTGGCGGAGATTTAATTGCAATACCCTAGCCTGAATTTTCGTTCGCGTGATCGATTTATAGTAAAGATTGCAAGTGACGTCACGGCTGCCATATATTTGGTGATCAATTTCATGCAAATTCCGCGAAAAACCATTGTAATGTTTTGAACAGTAACATGATTGCCTTTTAATGCAGACGAAAATCAAGAATATGAACAGATAATATGAATAGCTTCGGAATTAATAAAGAAAAGAAGACAACTTACCCGTTCCAGACTTCTTGAACTACATTTGAATCAACTCAATTTAAGCGTACTGACTCTCTCAAGCCCGTAGTCTTTCAAAGTCTGCAAGTCTTCTCCAGAGGCCGAGTTCTTTCCTAAGGAGGACAGTGATCGTTAAAACTGTATCAACTCAATTGCTAATTCATCCAATCGGTATAAAGAAACTGAAAAGATCATGGAATGCAGGATAGAGGGAATAACGTTTCGAGAATGTACCACGCAAAGCGGAAGTGAGCTAAAGTAAAATCTTGTGGTGGCTATCAATTGTTACCCATCCAAAGCGCAAACAATGCAGTTATTCCAATAAAATGATGCAAACTCACCTTGCTGTCGATTGCTGCCAAGAACAAGTTGATGTTTTATCCCGAAATGTATAAACTACATCCCCAAGACTTGCATCGACTTGCACACCAGAGGGGGAATGTCCCAGAAATCCATGCGGGAAATAAAAGACTTGCCCGGAGGTTAGCCCGAAGGCATTCACGTCCCCAGAGAGTGGCTCTGGGGACGAGAATGGCCCGGAGGGGGTTAGGCTTTAGTTAGGCTCAGTCTCCGGCCTGCGCCCGCGGTACTCCCCCACCCGAGGGTTTATTTGACGCATGCACTGTACTCTCCCTCGTACCTTCACGGGCTGATGACGAAATCGAATTGAAAATTAAACGAGATCTGATTTGGATTCTATGAGTCATCAGCCGGGAGTTTAGGAGTTGTCGGTTAGGGAGTACCGCGGGCGCATCGAGACACCCAAGGCTATGAGAGACTGAGCGGGTAGGTACCTCATATATGATTATTCTTATGTACCTAAGAGGAGTCACCAATGGTGCCTAGCCCTAGACCCCAAACAATACTGAAACAATTATTGAAAGAATGACATGTCATTGTTTTCTGCGACCAATCAGGAGAGACCTTACGAGCAGCTCGCACACAATTGGATTGAGCCTAGGTGGGGGGCGGGGCGGGAGTGGGGGTTGGGGAGAATGCTCCTTTTCTCTTAAAATCCGTCTACTTCCTATTCCAGCCAGCGCGATTGCAAACAATGCCGTTACAATAAGGTATTTAATAGGGCGAGACGAGAAAACACGTGGGCGAGAAAAGAGAAAAGACTCTACAAGAAATTGCAACGGGGAATACGTGGAAACCCGTTGCCTGGGTAACGAGCGTTTCCTATCGAGTGACGAGTATTGCGTGAAAGAGAGGAACGAAAGAAAAGAGGAAACAGAGAAATATCATGGCGTGTTTTATAGAATCGTGGGGTTTACGGGGAAGCGTTTCCTCTTTTCCCCTCCACCACCCCCCCATTCCTCTTTTTTTTGCTCTCTCTCTCTCCAACTTTCGCTCAAATAACTCGATTGGAAACGCTTTGCTAGCCTTTGTACTGTACAGCCGCCGCTTGCTATGTAGCCTGTTCGGACCATTATACGTTTCTGGGAAACTACCCACCTACCCCTTCCCTAAACCAACATCAACACTTACTCCTCACTAAGGGCAAAATGTTGGCTTAGGGGAGAGGTAGGTAGAAACATATAGTGATCCGCCTGTTCTGGGCTCTCAGAAAGTGGCCGGAAGACGCAAAAGTGAAAGACACGCGAAAAAATGCGGGGCAGGCGTTTTTATTTTTTTCATGTTCTTTCTCAATTCAGCCGACGCGACAATATCGGAGCCTGGAACAGGCTACTTGCTACAACCTCGTTCCCACGTCGATTTTTCCTTGCTTTCCCACCTCCAAAGCCAGGGAAAAGCGTCCTTGGGACGAGGTTGTACTTGCTATGCAGGCCACGAGCCGACAATTACAGATCGGGGGGGGGGGGGAGGGGGAAGGGGGGTACTCGACCAATATTTGGATATAGATGAGGCACTGAGGGTTTGAAACGCTGGCCCTGGTTAGGAAAAAAATCCTAAAATACACATATTAAATTCTGCAAGCAGAATACTGCAATGCTGATCGTACTACGTGAAAATTAACTCTGCAAGACATACATGTCTTGCAGAGTTAATTTTCACGTAGTACGATCAGCATTGCAGTATTCTGCTTGCAGTATTTAATATGTCTACTTTTCATTTTTGCTGATCAGGTCTTTATAGATCCTACGTTCTCCGGCATATTCGTTTGCGGTCCTTTGCAGTCCTTTGTGGTTAATGTTTGTAAAATACACACCCTGCAGTAGGACAACACCCTCAATTTTATTACCCTGTTTAGGACAAAGAACAACGGTATTCGGTTACGTTCTCTCACGGTAAACAGACTGAGTTGACAAAAAAATCAGTTATTTTTTAAACCTTTTCAACGGTTCTTCCCGGGATGGAAAAAAGCCACGAGACAAGCAACCTCGTTCCCAGCGTCCTCTCGTACCCGGGGAAAAGACTACTGAGGGAACCCTGGGAACGACGTTGTGAGACATCGCCACCCTCAACGAACGGTTAAAAGTTTCCATTTCTTTACGCCTACCGACTAAACCTCTTTAGCTCTTTTACGGCAAACGGTTAACCCTTCTGGGATCCTCTTACAGTTTTACATAACAGCGCGATTCATTATAGAGACGGTAGTGTTACCTCAAATTTCACAAACCAAGCACAGGACACTCACTTTACGAGCTGGATGGCACTGGAAAGAGGAAGTGTTCCTGTTGCGGAGAATTGACTACGTACTCACCGAAAGTCGCCTTAATAATAAAATGTAAAAGAAAATAGTCCTGGTTTCACAAACTGTGGGCAAAGCAATTTCCCGCGGCATTTCTCTCAATGTAGAGATGTACAGCAGTGTTTAAGATACCGATGGAAAAGTGGTTACACCCTACACTCAAGTTTGCATTCTCTGCATTCTCCATCTTTTCCAGGAAAGCAAGAGGACTCCAAGAGAGAATGAGCCGCGGACCGAAGATCATTTCTTGAGCTAATAAAAAATACGAGAGGAGACAAAGACATTATTTATGACTGCTTCTACTCGGCTCGGACATGTAAAAGGAGAATTTTTCTAGTGGTTGGTTCTGCTTTGTTTGTTTGGCTGTGGAAACGCTGGAAGATGGTCTTTCACCAGTGAAGTCAGTACTTAAAGAAAACTCTTTAAATACATATACCTGCTTGAGCTACTTGTTAATATTTGATACTACACGTAAACATAACCTCTGTAGGTCTTCTTTTTTCCTTGGTTATTTCATGACACCAGTAAAAATCTCTTCGAGAATAAGTTCTTAAGATTTTTGTTGCAGCTGAAATAATCTACATCTACATAAACCATGACCTATTGTTTATGATACTGAACTAGAGAACCAGCTGTTTTTTTCTGTCTCGATTGCTAATACTTAGAGTTAGACCAACAAAGAACTGTTCAGCGGATTAAATCTTGAGAACCTACCCCATACGATATCGTCCACAAATTTTATTAGTGTTCTGTCTTACTTGAAATAAAATAAACAGAGAACTCTTTTAAAAATACATTCGAACCTCTATGATATGTGCGAAAATCCATCGTAAGCGACCACCTCCCATAAGCGACGACCCTTCCAAAACAACAAAAGTTTACCAGTCAAAACTCCTCATAGCTGAAACCTCTCTTTAACGACCAGTTGTCGTAAGCGACCTTGCGCGATGGATCGCTTTTCGGGATAGCAGTTTTTAAATGTCCATTGTTTTGAACCCCTTGTGAGCTTAACAAATGGTTTCGTCTCTATGTACACTGAGTGTACCACGCTACTCGAGTATGCGAAGAACTTTTCAGACTTTTAATGACGACATCGAACTACACATACTATTACTTAGAAATTGCCCGCAATAAATTCTCCTCTAGGAAGCAGACGTTTCCGAACCACTACGCGAAAAAGAACCTCAGTCTGTGGTTCGACTCTCCTAAGCGACCACTCTTCGCTTTGTGTGTGTTCTTTTAAGGTTCGCCTGTACAACCTTAACCTATTTAATTGTGATACTGAACACAAGTTCTGTTGATGGTGTTTCTAGAAGGCTATTACTAAGTCTTAGACCAGGGTCAGGGGAAAATAGCCGGCGAAGTGTATGAGATTATCAAATTGATCGCATTTCTTTAAATGTTGAAACAGCCAATGGAAACAGCTCGTTTCTACCAAAACTGAAATTGTCTTCCGAAGTCAATAACATTAATAGGTGTGTTTTACAAGTTTTGGTGAATGTAGCTAGCGATACAAAACACGTCAAAAACAAAACAAAACAAAGCAAAAACAAAACAAAAAAAGGTAAAGAAAAGAAAAGAAAAAAACACACGTCCCAGTAAGGATTTGTATACAGCTATTTCTAGAAAGGTTGTCGGAAAAACTGTGCACGCGACAATCCCGAAAGGTAATACGGGATATGATCAATACACTTTTCCTGACACTGTAGCTGTCGAACCTACTTTTATTGCTTTCCTTTAGCACCCGCAAACCTACGTCCATGGCCTCTCTTGCCATTGTTTGAAATTTTTTTGAAAAACAGTGAATTAAAAACCACCCACAATACCTTTCGGGATTGTCGCGTGCACTTTTTCCGACAACCTTTCTCGAAATAGCTGTATGTTATTTTAAAGTGACGTTATGGAGTTTCACCGGTGAGCAATTTTACTTCCCGAAAGATCTGTTTAAACAGTCACAGTAGATAGATTCGTTTGCGAACGTTTGCCGTCAACTAGCACTGATGCAGAGGTTTACTCGGTTCACGTTTTCAACCGAGTGGTCCCAAAATTGTCAGTCTTGGTCATTTGTTCAAGATTATCAGCCCCACAACTTTTCCAACACTGAATTGTACATTTTAAAATAGCACCAAAGGTCAGCTTGCAGCTCAGGAGCTGACTCATACCCAGGCACTTCATGGGATTTTCTCCGGTTGTCGCTGCGCAACAGGAAATGGGAAGGACGAAAAATAAGAAGCACCGCATCCCTTTTCACGTGGAGTCTTCCCTTGTGCCCTTACGTTTTTGAAGCTTCTTATGATCCTTGCGTCGTGTCTACAGTCGAAAATCTCAAGAAGCGCCTGGAGAGAACGAGTCACTCGTGAAGCAAATCCGCCACACTTCCTCCTTGTCAATTAATCAGCGTAAATTCTCCGCGCGGAAGGACCAAAAAAACCATGGCTTTGATTGGCAGGTAGCAATATTAATGCTACCAACACCACCAATCAGATTCCCCGTCTATCCAGCGTACGGGTTCGCCAAACCAACGGTGGCTGTGCGTAGGCGTATTTTTCCCTCTGCTCCCCTTTCTCTTATTGAGGCCCGTCGTCATTTCCCTTGGAATCATTTTTTGGCTTGCCTTAACCCTCTGTCAATATCATCATCCAAGATGGCGACAGAACAGCCCAAAGATATGTCTGCCCTGCAGGCTACAGCTTTGTCAGGCTGGTTATTTACAAGCATTTACGAGAAACGGGCCAAAAAATAGCCGATACGGTTATTTGGGAGGGACAGGTTATTTTCGAATAGCCTGAAATCTCGTTAGAAAGTGAGATTTTGTTTATTTCCTTAATACAAAAAATATAAATAAAAAGTAATAAGAAATAACTGGTTAAACCTAGGACGTGACAGCATTCCAAACCCTTGGGCAATAGGGGAGGGTTGGCGGTGGTTGCGATAACCCTTCCTCCCCCCATATGAGGTCTTAGTCGTGAATAAGCTCACAGACGCAGGTTAACCCTAGGATGTGGAAGCAAATCCAAACCCTTGGCCCATAGGGAATGGACGTGGTTAGACAGCCATTTGCCCTTATGCCTAAGACCATTACGATAATCCCCACACCTCTGCGTTAACAGTATTATAGAGTATTGGATATGTCCTTGATACCCCCAGTTGCGGACACCTTTGATTACACTGACGGCTTCTGAGGAGCAAGGAATCTACTTTTACGTTATTCTTCACCCAAGCATTGCGTTCGCAAAAATATCGTTGTCAGTCATAAACGGAACAATTCCCAGAAAAAAAACTTATTAAGAATACGCAGAAACTGTCAAACGATTTATTATACTACAAATCAACAATATTTCAAAGACAATAGTTATTGCTTATGATACTTATCATTAGTTTATGGGGATTTGCATTTTACTTGCTAATTCTAAGTCATTCAAAGATACTCTTTGAAAGACCTTAAAATTTGAAACGTAGCTATTGCTAATGATACTGATTGTAAGGTTTTCAGGGGCGTGGCCAGCCATTTTTCCTTTTAAGCGCCTGTTGTAGAAGCCCTGAAAGGGAGGGGGGAGAGGGAGAGGGTGAGGACATAGAAGCAAGCTAAGTTAACGCTTACCTCTAGTTAAAGACAATTACAGTACAGTTCACTTCGCTTAAAACTGTTGCGTTAAAAGTGTAATTAAATAGCATAACAGTGAGTTAACACTTATGTACACCAACAATAAAACTATATGATTCTAGCAGGTAATCAAACTAAACAAAGTGGGCCAATGTCCATCACCGCGACAGACATTGGTATCTGTGTTAGGTGCAATTTCACTCTCTGTTATTAACTTTCGATTACGGAAGGTACGTTTTTAATTGGGGGGGAGGGGTGGGGCTTTAAAGGGGAATGTCACTGAAAGAAAAAATGGGACTTTTGGCGAGGGTCAACCCTCATTATAAAAGGTGTTAAGGGAGAGTCAAGCCCTTTTTTTCACAGTGGTTTGTGTAAATGTGTTCAGTTACCACATTGATGTCATTTTTTCGTATTTTAAAGCTTCGTACCAGTCCTTTCTATTGAACGGGAACTTGTAATTACTCAAGATTACTGTTAAACATCAGTTTTATAACAGTTCATTCATCAGATTCATTCACTCTTTCTTTCTTTCTTTTTTCTTCTTGTTCTGCCATGGCACGTAACTGTCACGGACGCCGGACGACCCGTGTTCTCTTTCGGCCGTACCTTGACGTTGATGTGTCCACTGTATGCAGTACAGGGCTGTCACTTATATCGCTTAATTCTCTCGATGATGTTGACAATAATTCAGAGCCTAGAATCCTTTCCTCTTCATCACTTTCTGAGCCCAAAGTTGAAGTTTCTTTACGCAGTGGAGTCTCTTTCTCCATGCCTGATAAGATCCTGCTAGCGATATGTACTTTATATACGCCACTTGCTATGGATTTTTTCCCTTAAACACGATTCCATGTTCATGAACTTCCAACGACGATATTTGGTCAGAATTATGCAATTGCTCTCATTCAATGTCGTTGTTATCTTCTTCCAGCCGCTGCGTTTTCTGCCTTTCACTTTCAGCTCCTCGCTTTTCCTTACGCATTTCAATTTGAGCAAGGTGATCAACATAGTCCTTCATAAACTTCAGTGGGACGATCCAGCTCCGAGAAAATTCAGCTATTTTCTCGTCGTCTCCTGGATCTAATTTGTTTTTGTGGAACATTCTTTTCATTTGAGCTCGGGGCTGAAAATCATCAGCTTCACGACCATCGATAGATGTTGCTGACAGTGGAAGATAATGGGAATCAGGAAGCTTGTCATAGTCAGGGAAGGATCGTATAGTTGCCTCTACGACCCAGCCCTCCCCCAATTAAAACGTACCTTCTTTTATATGAGCTCATTTTAACCCAAATTTTTGTTAACCCGGGCTTAATGGCTTAAAGGTAGCTACGCCCCTGTTCTATGATTTTTCCGTTCACTTGCTGACTAATTTGTTTTAATAATACTGACAAAAAACACTACAACTATCGTCCTTCAGTTACTGGTCCTGATGCCGGATACTTAAATGCATCACTTCTTAAGGTTCTGTTTTACTTAAGTGCTAGTTCTAAGCCATTTAATAACTCCAATAAAAAAAATATGACTTAAGCTATTGCTCACGATACTGAATGTAAGCTCTTTGGTTTTCCTTTTCCCTTGCTAAACTACAGTCATAAAATACCGACAAAAAACTCTACAATTATAAACCTTAGCAATACAGGTCAAGATTATACACTTGGAGTGCTAATTCGATCTATGTCATTTAATGACACCAATAAATACATAGAACTCTTTAAATATAGAACATACTTCAAGTACGTTCTTAGGTTTTCCTTTTCACTCGCTAAACTAAGTCATTTACTTTGATACCGACGAAAAGCTCTACAACTATCATCTTTTAGCTACTGGTCGGCAATCATGATGCCTGATACTGAACATCACTTCTAAGGCTCTGTTTAACTTAACTGCTAGTTCTAAGCCATTTAAAGACCATATATATATATATATATATATATATATATATATATATATATATATATATATATATATATATATATATATATATATATATATATATATATATATAAAAGCACTTTGGAAATGTAAAACTTAAGCTATTGCTCATGACAATACAAGTAAGTTCTTAGATGTTTGTTTTCACTCGCTAAACTAAGTCATATAATAAAATAAAATCTAGTTTTCAGTAATCAACCTTAAGCTACAGGTTATGATGATACTGAAAATCATTTCTTTCGGTTTCCTGTTTGACTTGCTAATTCTAGAAGCTATTTAATACAAAAAAACTTAAGTAAGGCGTCAGCAACACTCGGATCGGACCGCCGGAATTGAATAAACCGCTGTAACTTACTCAATAACAAAAGGTAAAGGATAGGGTCACAAAGGTTGATCCTGAGTCCGGTCCAATCCTGGTTTTAACGGTCGTTTAAATTTAAACCTAAAGCTACTGCCAATAAAACTGACCATTAGTTCTGTTGGTTCCCTGTATTCTACGTTTATACTAAGCCTTAACAAACAGAGAAATACTCAAACATAAACCGTAAGCTATTGCTAACGATGATGAATTAGTTCTTACGATACTTGTCAGTACTAAATCTTAACTCTTAAAATACAAACCTAAAACTATTGCTTATAACTCAATAAAAGACATACATGTACGCTTAGAAATAGGGTTACAGGGGTTTAACCCATCCGGTCTGATCCAGGTTTATGAAACTGAACATTAAGTTCTGTTTTTCTGTCCTACTTAGTAATACTAAGCCTTGAACTAACAGAAGAATCTTCAAATACAAACGGGAAGCTATCGATAATGATATTAAATCAGTTCTTATGATTTTTGCGCTAAATCAAATATAAAAATGATTATATACTGAACATATGTTATTTTGCTGTTGTGTCTTATATACTTGAGTTGCTAATACTAAGTCCTAGAATCCTCCTCTTCTAAAATATACCCTGAACCTTGCTTTCAAAACTCGGATTAGAACATTAACTTCAGGTTCTCCGTTTTACTAGCAACTAAAAAAATGTCAAATCTAAAAAGCTTCTTCTTCATGTAAAAACGAGAAGCTGTTGCTTTAGTCAAAATGATGTTAACAAAAATCTATTTGACCATAAATTTTACAATAAACTGATCACAAACTTACAAAATGAACCTACATAGTTCATTTACACTACACTGTTTTACTTGCTAACATAGTCATTTAATGACACCAAAAGGAAATTCTTTAAAACGTTCCTTAATCTGTTGTGATTATGATACCGTACATGTTTTCTGTAGGTTTGCTTTACTAATTTTAAATCACCCAATGATAATAGAACCTCTTCATATGTAAGCCTTGTGCTATTGCTTACGATACTCTGCATCAGTTCTAGAGGTTTTCTGGTTTACTTGCTAATAGTTACTGTAAATTCTAACAGGGGTCTTTTTTGCATGAGCATGCGCGACCGCTGAAAAAGCGATGTGCATGGAGGCTCACCACAGGGTTTGCCTTCATCAAAATGGCGCGTCTCAAAGCTATCATAGCGATTATTTTGCTCGTTGGTCTTGGCGAATGTGCTCGTGATTTAACAAAATGTGTAGTTTGCAAAAAAAAACTCTAACATGGTCTTAACAAAAGCGAAGTAGACCGGCTTTACATACACAAGCTACTATCAAATTTCATCTCCCCACTTGACCTGGACAACAGCGCGCGTATATGTAGTGCCTGGAGGATTGCGCTGACCTCATGAAAGTCTAAACAAAGTGCAGAAACGTTTGTTGATGCAAGTAAACACTTTCAATTTTCTTTGTTTTGAAATGGGAAAGGAAGAGAAATATTAAAAAAAAAAACATAGCAAATTTCAGCGAGTGGGTTCGAAGTGCGCGAAAGCCGATGTTCAGTTTAGCAGTGAATTACTATATGTTCTACAATTTTCCCAGCACTTTAAAGCTAAAAAATTAAGAGCACACTAGACGTAGATTAGTCACCTGGTGAGATGTTGGTGGTAGTCACTCTGTATGTCTCGAACAATAAAAAAAATGAATATCAATGAGACACAGTCAAAACTGCATTCAATAGGACCGAAATGAAAGTCCAATCTTGTGACCGATTTCGATGAAACAAACGGTTAGGTCTCCCAAGAAGTACAGTAAACATGTGATGCCGACCAAAAGTTAAAAATCATTAGAACATTTAAGTTCTGGCTAAAAGCAAATTCCTGTAAAAGATGCGTTACAATGTTAGTCCACGCAAAAACAAGAAGTTCTACAATTTTCCTATACACAAACTTTGTATCGCTAAAATACTTAAGGCAAAAACTTTCAATTCCAACTGAAAACGGCGTGGAAATCGCCCGCTGATGGTTATTAATCCACTCCCGAAATATGGCTAAATCAGCTATTAACAAATTATTGACAGAAATCCTCTACGGCATCGAGAAACTGATTTACATCCGATTTATATAGACTACAAACACTAAATAAAGAACATTTTGCTTAATAGCTACGCATCAGCAATGCATTCTATGCCAAACTTTGCGGTTCTTAAAGGGGAATCAAGACACGAGTCGAGCGCCAAACAACAACAAGCAGCCATGTTCGTGTCAGACATCCTTGAGAAACTTGCTCTTTCACCTCGTTCAGCGCATCAGTCTCCACTTTAAATCAACAGATCTTTACTTATTTTGTACAACGAAGGTCTTCCATAAGTTCCTGCTACCATTTCAATCTCAAGCAAGCTTTCAAAGTGAACAATTTGGTTCCTAAGACTATGCAGCACGGTCGCTGTCACTGGTCGCGTGCTCTTTGACAAGTCAGCGGTCGCGCATGCTCATGCAAAAAAGACCCCTGTTGTAAATCCTTAAACGCTAAAACGTTGCTAAAAGATGAATCTTTAATTAAAAGGTTTAAACGTACTGTTGATGGCATACTTTTCGAAGCTTTTCCATATTTAAGGACTTTTTTTTACAGCGTGTTGTTCAATCCACCTGCTGTCAATGTGTCAATAAGAGACTGGCTGCTCACGTACCATTCCTGGATACTTCATGTACATTCATCATCAATGTTGAGGCTCCAAACTGCAAGGTTAATAAGTTAAGACTAAACATTAACAACCATTCTGCAATAAAGTAAGACGAAAAACACTACCACAACCATCAATATGAGAAATACAAATAAACTTATTTAGTTTTACTTACTAGGCACAAGTGCTGGTAGATCCGCCGCTAAAAAGATACAAAAAAACGGTTTTGAATAGAATAGACAGAGGTATATTAAAATTCGTAGTTAAAAGATACATTCTAAAAGTACAAAAGAATATCAAGAACATCTACAATAATTGTGAGAGACTGTTAGCAGTAACGGTTCTGTTCAGTTCAGTTTAACTGAGTCAGCTGCCACTAGAGTTTTTCCGATGTAAAAATCCCGTATTATAATCCTGGTTATATGTCTACCCGTTTGCTATTAAAATAATGTTCTGGTTACACGCTGATTCCTTCTCATTGGTAAGCACATAACGCTTCCTCAGCAGCAAACTCCACTTAATTTACTACACGTTTTACAATTTCAGTCCAGTTCAGTTTTATTTAGCCAAACTAAATTACAATGCAAAAATACATATAAGAATTGTTAGTTGGCAAGGGAGCCCAGAAGAAACCAGAAGGCTAATGAAGCCTGGTCTCCCCAGGCACAAAGAAATAAGTAAAATGATCAATCAATCACGGTCAGAACGGAAGAGAAAAGAAAACCTTGCACTCACAATTCGTTGCCAGGTCGACGCTCTGTGGCACAACCTTTGTCTCCAAGTGTTGAGCTTTCGGAAACTGCAAAACATTAAAATACGATGAATAAGTTTCTCAGTTGACGGATTGAAAATTGATGTATAAAAATAATACTATCGAAACTGTAAAGGCCACTTATTTCTGATTGCTTCAGTGAAATTTTCCTGGATAGTATAGAAAGGGAAAACTGAATGCAAAAACCAAAAGCAATCGTCAATACGCAATTGACGCATGAAATTAGAAAATATCTGCTTATGTAACGATCTGAAATCCCAAAATAAACTGAATTTGTATTCATTAGTGGTCCCAGATAACAAAGTAAGAATCATTATTACGCCCCTATTAATCTAACAAGATCTGTGTAATCTACCAAAACTGCAAGAATATTTGAAAACAAAAAAGAAAGCTACTGCCAAAGTTGTTAAAGATTCACAAAGTTCTCTGGAGCTGAGATATCTCGCTCAATGAAAAAGGAACAGTTGAGAGAATTTATTTAAAGATCAAAACATTTCTCATTTTGATGATTTCATCAATTCTCATAACGTTTTCTCATGATAATGTATTGATATTATTAGGGGAAAATTGAGGTTGTTCACCCTTGGGACGTGAAGTGTTAATTGGCCAGCAGCCAGCCTCAAGGAAGGGACAAGTGGCCGCTTAATAAAGGTACTTTTTACAGTGATTTACTGACAGCTTTGTCTGCAGGGAATCTAGTGAGAGGCGGTGTTTCTAGAACGAAGACTCAAAGACGAAAATCTAAGACCTAAGACCCCGTGGACTAAAACGAAGACCCTCTGGACTAAAACGAAGACCCCTTGGACTAAAACGAAGACCCCTTGGACTAAAACGAAAACCCCTTGGACTAAAACGAACACCCTCTGGACTAAAACGAAAACCCCTTAGACTAAAACGAAGACCCTCTGGACTAAAACGAAGACCCCTTGGACTAAAACGAAGACCCCTTGGACTTAAACGAAGACCCCCTGGACTTAAACGAAGACCCCCTGGACTAAAACGAAGACCCCTTGGACTAAAACGAAGACCCCCTGGACTAAAACGAAGACCCCTTGGACTAAAACGAAGACCCTCTTGACTAAAACGAAGACCCTCTGGACTAAACGAAGACCCTCTGGTCTAAAACGAAGACCCCTGTGGATTAACCTCTTAGGGCGATTTGGAGTGTTGTGGAATTTCCTCTGCGCTATTTAATTGTGATAATGAAGTCTATCACTCACCTTTCCGCCAATCGACGGCTAAGAAAATTTAGTATATTCTAAAACAGTGGATAGTGTTTTCCGCGCGCTCTGATTGGCTACTCAATCAGTGAATATCCTGCACTATTCACTGATTCACCTCCAGTTCCTCCGAGCGACCGACGCCAAACTCGCGTATGTTGCGAGCAAAATGCCTTCCCGGTTTGCTGCCGTAAACAAACAAAGAAATTTCACAACTAATCAAGCAAGCTGTTTCCGAAATACACGAAGAAGGTGACGAAGTTCGGATTGGAAGTCTTAACAGGTAAAGCTTTGTCTTTTTGACACGAATTTATCGATAAAACCGGTGAAAAAGTTTTTTGTTTCCAAATGTAAATTAAGTTTAAGTCTTGCGTTACTTTATTTAGTTGACTTGTCCATAAATAAGCTTAAAACTTTTTTTATAGAATGATTTTAAATACAAAAAGAATTCACAACTCCTTTTGAAGAAATTTCCCCGCAAGAGCTAAACAAATGCCTTCAAAAGTTTTAATTGTTGGTAAGAAAAAGCGACAGCCGCGGTCGCCCGGTCATTACGCGCCAAAATTGTAATCGTTGGCAACAGTATTTGAGTTAAAAATCATCATTTTTGTGCTGAATTATCTCACTGTTTTAGTATATACTAAAACAATTATTCACCTCAGTGTCGGTGGCTAGTCGTCGATATTTACCTCACCGCTTCGCAGTTCGGTAAATTTCTAAGACTAGCCACCTCCACTTCCGGGAATAATTGTTATATAACCGCGTGCTCTAGCGTTCTAAAATGTCGAACAATTGTATCGATCAATACATTTACAAAACAAAATAACCGGCGAAGGGAAGAAATAACAAGATATTTAACATTGATGAATTCAAGGAGAGGGGAACCTAGCGCTCTTTTTATTACTTTTTACTTCATCAAAGGAAAAAAAAGCCGTCGATCAAGAACATCACTCGAGTAAAGGTGTACATTTCGAGTGTACATTTCGAGTTTCATGTAAGCAAGGTTCATTTGTATACAGGCCGGGTTATATTTATATCCCTGTTACTTTATTCTGACCTCTATTGTAAAAAAATGACTCATCTTTTACGACTCAAACAGTTGTTATAATGATAACAAAATAAAAATAAAAGAAAAAAAAAGACAAGGAAAAAAATACTTCGATATGGCAAGATTCGATCCCGGGATACTTCCGTTGTATCTAAAGACGTTATTACTACAAGGCTACGAAGGCTTTCGCGAATACACTGTGTGAAAAATTTTTATTTAAACAAAACTGACGTCATCAAAACCGTAAACACATCCATAGTGTTTAGAGTTTAATCCACAGGGGTCTTCGTTTTAGTCCAGAGGGTCTTCGTTTTAGTCCAGGGAGTCTTCGTTTTAGTCCAAGGGGTCTTCGTTTTAGTCCAGAGGGTCTTCGATTAAGTCCAAGGGTCTTCGTTTTAGTCCAGAGGGTCTTCGTTTCAGTCCAATGGTCTTCGTTTCAGTCCACGGGATCTTAGGTCTTATGTCTCCGTTTTCGGGTCTTTCTTTTTTTAGGAACACGCAGTGAGCGGCGGCAAAATAGAGTGGCTGCTTCATATACAGCTATTTCGAGAAAGGTTGTCGGAAAAAGTGCACGCTACAATCCCGAAAGGTATTGTGGGCGGTTTTGAGTTCACTGTTCTTCAAAGAAATTTGAAAGAATGGCATGAGAGGCCATGGACGTATGTTTGTGAGTGCTAAAGGAAAGCAAGAAAAGTAGGTTCGACGGCTACAGTGTCAGCAACAGTGTATTGATCATATCCCATGTTACCTTTTGGTATTGTCGCGTGCACATTTTTCCGACAACCTTTCTCGAAATAGCTGCATGTTCGACCCCGCATAGGGAACCCACGCTCTTATTAGTAAACTGAAAATGGAAATTAAATAAGAGATAAAATCTTACCTGTTTTGTTTTATCCCCGAATCTCCTGTGGTGCGAAGTGAAATGGAAGTTGTTTTACGACGCGAAAACGATGTTTAATTCGACGTTTTGACCGTTGTTGATTTCACAACGCTTTATGTGGTTTGGCTCTCATTTCACTATTGATGTCACGCGCCCGGGTCACGCGCCGGTTGTCATTATCGTCTCGCGTTTCATCGTTGGTTATTAATTCATTAACTTTTTGAACTGACGGTAATAAACAGTTAATAAATTTCCATTTTCAGTTCACTAATAAGAGCGTGGGTTCCCTATGATCCCACTAATATCCACAAACTGCACTATCCTTCACACAAGCTCCTTTTTTGGGAACTAATATTGCCAGTTTAATGTAGGTCTCTGTGATCTGTGGACGCTACGTAAAATTCTTCGACTAACGATAAGGAAAAAACGTATTGCTCACCTTTTGCTTCCCGGTCAACTTTGTCTCGCGGCAGTTTTACTTGGATAACTGCGCACATAAATGTGGAGTCCTTAAGGCCAATGGCGATCAAACCCTTTTGTGGACAGGAGGCTAGACACCGGGACGGTTCAAAATCTATATCAAGTAATGTTAGGACATCCCCAGTGCTAACATTGAACAAAGGAAGACAATAACTCCCTGAGGTATTCATGCAGACGATAACACATTCCGTCTTACTTACAAAGGCACAGCCAAGAATTCTGTTAACGGTGCATAGCGTCCGGAGATACTTTCCTGAAGATGCTTCAAGCACAAGTACTTCTGTCTTCGACTCAGAGTTTGTACACGAGACAAGGACAAACTCCTCTGTTGGAGAAAACATCCCAGGTAGGACGTCACCTAAAAGCAAATGTGCCAATTTCACAGTTCTCCTCCATATTTCATTTTTGCCGTCTGACAGCTGAACTGACTTACGAGAGGTGGATAGCAGCTGATATTTCCTGTTACATACTACCTTTTTATGCAACAAACAATATGTTGACCAGTAATCCTCGAGAAAAAGTGGGATGGTCCTCACTATGTTTCCATTTGATGTGTCCAGGATGCTTACTTCAAAATCTCTCCCCACACACGCTACACATTGGTCTGAAAATGGCATTATATCCCTAACCTCGCTTAAATTAGGCCAACTTCGGATTTGTTGTGACAGCTCAAAATTCCATAGCTCAACATCCGCCCCAGGTTCACTTTGTTTCAAAAGGACACCCTCTGACACAGGTACAAGTAAAACATCACGTGTACATAGCACTCTCTCTGCTTTACGAACTCCACTCGACACATCCAAAGATACAACTTGAAAGCCTTTATCCCCTGCAATGGTGCAATAAATGGTCTTACCATCTAAAGCGAAGGCAATGCGACAGATAATACAAAATAAAGGAGAACGCCAGGTGGCCCTCGAATAATCTTCATGTTTAAGCATTGCAATTTTCCTTTTGCCAGGAAGTACCCTCAATACACTTTGTTTGCTTAATACAAATGCAAATGAATACAACTCAAGTAAAACGTGCGCCGAGGAAATCCTGTAAAACATAGGATCTCCCATCAAGAATCCACCTTTGCTAGATGATTCGTAATTCCATGGATCCTGGCCAAAATCATTGTCTAAAACTTTCAAGGAAAAGGTACCACAAGGCAACTTAATGACGTTTAAGGGAAAACTTAAGGGTTGCAACCGTGTTATTAGCGCCCTGTCGTTGCGTTTGTCTTCTTTTTGTAGAATTGACCAAGACAAACAAAAAAGGAATTGAATGTCAGGGGTAAACTTTATCATCCCACAAGGTTGATTGGTGGTGACTTCTGCGAGAGTGGTGTTTAAGCAGTTCAATGCGTCAACCAAACATACCAGTCCCGAAAAATGGGAAATTGCCAGAAGCGTTCCATCTGGAGACCAAGCAAAAGACAAAACATCTTCATTTCTGATGGTTCGAGTGATCTGTTCACCATTTTTTAGATTCCAAATGACAAGGCATTTAGCATCGCCAGGGCAATCGGTGATAATTTTGCTCTCGTCCCCATGAACTGAACAAACAGAAAATCTGCAGTTGCTGTTTGGAAACAGAGGTTGGAGGTTTCCTTCAAACGAGTAAGCATGGCTAAGGATTCCAGGAAGAACAATGGGCTTAGTAGGGTGAAAAACAACAGAGCGATAACATGAGTATACATTTGAGTTTGGTACCAATCTAAAGGGGCGAAAAGGTCCACAGTAGCATTTCTTGACCTCAACCGGACGTACCCACCTTTGTTCGCCCGTTTTGAGTGACCAAAGGTAAATCATCCAATCAGTACATTCGCAAACCATGAACTCCTGCGTAGGGGAAATATCAAAACAAGCAACCATAGAGTTACAGGGAAACTCAGCCTGGGTCTTATTTGACTCCTTCACAGCTTCCTTATGAAGGTACTCCATGTAAGGTATTTCACGACTCTGTAAAACATTCGTCGCTTCACCAGCAAAAACGTCCCCTCCCTCGTTCACCATCACTTGAAATATTGTACTAGGATGCGTCGAAAGTCTCCCATGGTACTTTCTTAAGAGAGAAAACAACGTGCTAAGGGCCCTTTGACTTTCATCGCTCAATGACTTAAAATTTTCTCGTTTTTGAACAAAGACAATGTCTTCAGAATTAACCGTGTTGTGTACACAAAGCTTTGCATGCACAATGTCTAAGTCGGTAACATAGTTGTTAACGATTTCTTGAAACCTGCTGGACGCTCTTGCGCTCTCTTCCAACTCAAGCATATGACCGACACCATGCTGAAGGGCGTACTTGGCAGCGTCACTGAAATCTGTGCCGTGAACACGTTTTCTTTTGACATCATCAAGTTCATCAACACACAGCTGAGAAAGAGCACGGTGGCCCTGGTTTTCGTTCACATAAAATTTGTGTTGTACGCAGTACATGTCGGGAGCTCCATCAGTCAACCAGTCCTTAACTGATTTGTGAAAGAAGTGGATGCAGCCATCTTGAACAGGTAAAAGGGTTGAGATACATTCAATAGCCTTTCTAACTTTCCGCTGACCAGCTGGAGACTTAATTTCCGAAAGCAACATCTTAGAAACCAAGTCTAGAGGAAGCGGTTCTTTTGCTGCTGCAAGAGCACTTAGAAAAGTCAAAAACAGTTCTTCACTGATTGTCAATTCTTTTTCCAAACGCTCAAAATAGGACTGATAAACAGACGATACACCCGAAGGTAAGGTTCTTCCGAACTTCTCAGGCGTAAGAAGTAAAACGTTTTTCTTGATAAAATCGACCATCAAATAAGCATATAAAATATGTCCATCAGCCTTTTCGACCAGTTCATTGATAACAACCTCTTCACAGCCTGACTGAATGACGTTGCCCAGCTGTGTTTCAAAAAAGATCCTGATATCGTTAACATTTTCTTTATCATCTTGCTGCAGATGAAGAGGATTAAGCTTTTGAAGACGCTTTGCAATTATTATTTCCGGTCGAGTTGTAACACAAAACCGAAACCACACAGGAAGAGCAGAAAAGTGATTATCAATGACATCAAGCAGCTCATTGCGGCCTTTGTATTCAGTTTCATCCAAGCCATCAATCACCATGAGCACGCTTTCTCCCGGATCATCCACATTTCTTAAAGGCTCCTCGAGCAGCAATTCAAACAGTTCTCCAACTTCTAGGTTGTTGATGTCCTCACCCAAGTTTCTAGAGAGTGCTTTTACAAGTTCTCTTTTATACTGTGGCAAAAACTCACTCAGCTGGTAAGCTAACGACTGAAGCATTATGTTAGGATTTCTGTAACGTTCCTTGTTGTGCTGACAAAAGTGACTTCCGGCCAGTCGACCAGCTTGATTCATTGTTCGGCAAATTACCGCGGCGATCACTGACTTTCCCATTCCTGCATTTCCAGTGATTACTATCGCACGGTTGTCAGAAGCTCGGTCGTTTAACCAAAAGCTGACCTTTTCAAAGACAGACATGCGCGTTCCCTCTTGATACTTGTCCAAGTAATTTCGAATGACTTTCTTGGTGTCAACAACTGCCAGTTTTTTCAGAACCTCATTTTCTTTGTCTTCCTTGATCTGCAGTACTTCCTGGATTTTGGCTTGCGATTGACGAATATCCTTAAGCTGTGTCTTTATGTCCTCTTCACTGTCAGCCCACTCAAATAAGACATCAAGATAATCTTGCTCTCCACCGTGCTCTGCCTTCAGTCTCTTAATTTCGGCTTGATCTAAACCGAGGGAAAGAAGAGAAGCGCTTATTTCTTGCCACAGCGAAGAGAAAATTGCCGTATCAACTCCAGTGGAAGTCACGTGACCATATAACTCATTCCGGAAGAACTTCACGCGTGCAAGGTTAGCCTCAAGAGAGCTATCCTTAGGGGATGGCTTAGTATGCCACCCTGACGAGGGAGGGGTTAAACCACAAATGTTAGTTAGCAGCAGGAACAGAAGAGTGATGTCGAACGTGTTAGAGTCTGGTATCCCTCCACCAGGGGGAAACAGTTTGTCCCACTGATGCTTATTCAGTACTCTTCTACGCAAAAGGTTGGTAAGACTGAAGTAATAGGTTTTGAGACCAGAAGACAAGTTGGCAGGTGGGTGATAGCGTTGGAAAATATCTCTCAGCACCGTTGTTCCCCCATCGATGAGGAGTCTGCTCAGCTTATTTCCATTCGTCTTCTCTCTTGAGCTGGCTAGGGCTGAAGGTGCTGCAGTCGCCATGCTAGAAATAGATAGACACAAGACAGAATGGGCTATCTCTTGATAGACAGCTTCACCAATAGTACATCTGCAACTAGGGATAATTTCATAACATTATCTGCTAGCCTAAGTAGAAGGGAAAACGTGACAGTTCCTATCTAAAACAAATAGAGTCAAGGGCACCCGTTAACAAGGCCTTTAGTCATAGAGGGGAGACTGCTATACCAAGCTGATGAGCCCAAACGAGAGCAAAACAACTGTCCATAACTGCCACTACCCAGGTGATATGGCTGAGTGCATGTGCAATAAACTGGCCAGGCCACCGGTTGGTGCCTGATTATGTCAAATTTTGGGTCTTCCCCCTGCCCTCTTTTGGATCAGGTCTGAGACATGGTCAGAACATCACGTACTGCCACCTGAACAGGTTATGGTATTGTTAACACGAAACGTACCCCACTGCCCGACTCCTCCCCCTCTCCCAAGCTAGGTAGACTGAAACAACGTTTATAGCGGAGCTCCACGCGCGCGCTTCGCGCGCGCGTGGGCGGAGCCCCGTAGCTAAGGTAATCTATCCATCCCAGAAAATTTGGTAATCACGTGACCGACCGACCGACCGTCCGCACCACAGGCATACCAATGTTTACTTTCACACTTTCTAGCTACTTTGGGGGCCCAGGAGGAAGCTGATTGCACATCAATGTTGTCATCAATTGACAGCTGTCAAAACAGGGTATCCGCTGACCGGTATCACCTGACCGTATCGTGGGCTCAGGTGTCGATCCATCAAGGTCGAGTATTTTTTGAAGTTATCCGCTGACAATTTATTCGTTTTCAAATGATTATAGGCTCATGTTTACTTTTTTTAAAAATTCATATCCAATATGTTGTGTTTATGTCAGTATCGCCGCGCACTATTACGATTTTGATTTCAAACTGACCTCAGACGCAAAAATTCAGCCAGTTTTTTTAAAATACAGGCGGGGAAGACCTTTTCTTACATGGTCACGTGTTGGTCACGCTCCACGTGCAATTTTTATGGTCTGATTGGTTAAAATTTGACAGGTGAGTTCATGCCTAAAATTTATGCAGCATCTTGAAAGTTGTTTTTTTTGACAGCTGAAGCTGACAGAGTTTTGAGTGAACTTGTGATGTTTTTAACTGTCTTTTTCCACTGGATGTACAAAATGAAATACAGCTGCTATCAAGAGTGTTCTCTTATTCACGGCTGGTTTGTTTATTGGGTTTTTGGTTGAGAAATGCGTCGCTTGTCAAAGCCGATAATCCGACTTCGGATGGCATCGTTTTTGTTTTTCACCTAGCTGGGTGCGTGCGAGAATTATAAAGGCTCAAGCAATTCTTGCCTTACTTGATAGCTTTCAGGAGCTGCATCTCGAAATATGGTAAGCCTGAGTAATTATTGTATTTATATCTAATTTCATGAAGTCCAGCGGCGCAGTTTATGAAGCTAGTTTATGCACGTTTGTATTAAGATTTGACTGAGACACTGATCTGACCTCGTATGAGGTTTGATATAAGCTTAAGCTTACAGAACTTTAAAAGCCTTTAGTCGATATTAATTCACCGTAAATAGAAAGAAAAGACTTTCCGAAGAATATTTAGTTATAAGTTTGGCTGTAGAAAGAAAGCTTTGAGCGATTTTCTTGTCTTGAGTTCATCTTTGAAAACAGCAAACAGGCCCGGGAAACCGGCGGCTTAAAACATAAACTTAATCTTTAAGCTTACTGGTAAAGACTTGAGGATTCTTAGAGACACTTAAATACTCAATTGTTTTCGTGAATGAAAATTGTTGTCTCTGTAAATGTTCTACCGAATTATATTTCTTTATTGATTGTTGGTAGTCTCAAAAGTGTAATTTTCATCGCCTTGCCGTTTGTTTTCAGCCGTTCATAAACATCGCTTGCAGGAGTACTCAAAATGCCGAGCGTATCAAACGCTTTTTAAGGTTACACATCGTTATAAAACCATGAATAAAAAATAGACTCAATAAATTCTTTATCACGTTGAAGCGTAACTCTTAAAATTTCTTTGCAAATTTGGCGCTTGTCAAAAGTTAGAACCGGCTGGCCGTATAGGTGATTTTGGAAATTTTTTGAACAGTTTCGCTGATTAAAAGTACACGCGTGCTTCAATGGTCCTGAATATTGAATGAATGCAATTTGTCTTGAAAAATTGTGAAATACTGCATTTTGTACGAGGTCTGTATGATAAAAACAGCGCCTCATAGTACTCTTTCTCCTCAGATGTGGTGTATTTAAAAACAAATAAAAGATTGGTTCGCACGCACCCAGATTTATTGGCAAGAATTTGTAAATTTGTCGATCGCAAAAAATTCGGCCTGCTTTGTTTTCCACGTCTTATCTACTGTAATCAAGAGCCATTATTGCTCTTAAATTTGACCGTACATTTTTTTGGGTGTACATACAAGGCTATATCAACTCGATACAAGATTTGTTTCACTCCAAAATCACTTAACTTTTCAATGGGAGCTTCGCAAAACAAAAGTAAAGCACACACTCTGAATGGTCAATAGACCTTTTAACCTGTTTGATTTGTTTTCCCATTTGAGACCATGTGATGGTACCCCAGAGAACTGTTTCTTTCAAATGTTGTCCTATGCACGTGCATCCATGAGTATATCTATGCATAATTTATCAAAAGACAAAAGCCAAATTCCCTGGAGAACATAGCGTGGTCTGAATTAGGAAAACAAAACATAAAAGTGAACAAGGTCAGTTGTACCCATTTACTATTTGCCCATGGATGAATGCTGGCAAAAGCTAGCGCTCACATAAACCAATACGTGTCAATTCCTATGCAACTTTATAAAATAGGGACCTTAAGATTTGAGGACGGCGTCTTAAAATCCAACGTCGTGGCATACAGGGGCCTGGGGAGAGCGCGACGTTCTAGACGCGGGAACTTTGACTTAAGAAGTTCCGCGTAAACAACGAGACGTGAAACTTCTATTCATCTGAGAATTAAGCTGTTTTATATATCATGACGACTTTTAGGAACGCGCGAGACCTGCTTCTGTTGACCTTTTGCGAGGGTTCGATCACGGAAGACGAATTTCTGTTGCTTTACGACCTAAACACTTCGAAAAATCCAGAATATCCGTACTGGGATTACAAGAAATTCTGCCTACAAGACAAAGACGAGGCTGAATGCAAGACAGAATTCCGCTTCCAAAAGAATGATATTCCTCTTCTGCTGAATGTCCTTGGATTGCCAGAAAAGATCACATGCAAACAGGGGACAGTTTGCAGAGGCACCGAAGCGTTATGTATGTTGCTAAAGCGACTTGCATACCCATGTCGATACAGCGATTTGATGAGCACTTTCGGTAGACCGGTTCCTGAAATCTCAATGATAAGCAATCAAGTTGTTGATTTTATCTTTGAGCACCACAGTCACCGGATCACTGGTTGGAATCACACAGTTCTGAACGCCCATTCATTGCAGATCTATGCTGACGCTGTCTCGAACAGAGGAGCAGCGCTGGACAACTGTTTCGGCTTCGTAGATGGAACAGTTCGGCCAATTTGTCGACCAGACCTCAATCAAAGACTGGTATACAATGGCCATAAAAGGGTTCATGCCCTAAAATTTCAATCAGTTGTCACGCCAAATGGATTAGTTGCTAATCTTTACGGTCCTGTAGGTAAGTTTTCTTTTTAAGTATAGCTTTCACTTGCAAGTTTCTTTCTTACCTTGAGACTGCTTGAGAGGATAGTCCTCAGCTGAAAACCTTGGGAAAAAAATGGATTAAAAAAAAATTCAGGAGCTAATGAGTGATACCTCCTGAAAAATCGAATCACCTTTTTACACACCAACTGGACTAATGATCTGTTGTCTTCTCTTCCACTGTTGCTCTTTAAACTGCTGTAGCATTTGATACACCATCAAGTGAACATCCTTGCATAATCACTAATCGCATGCCCCCATTTGATATTCTGTTTGTTTGCATGATATATAGAAAACTGTCTGTGTTTGTTCATTTCGTTATATGTTTTCTTTTTGTTACTTTTAATCTAAATATTTTTAATTATATCTGAATATATACACTGAACCCAAACCATACAAGTCACTGGCTTTGACCTTTAAATAAATAAACCTCTTTGGATAAATAGATTTTGGATGTTTAAGATAATTTTGGATGTTTAGTTTAAAACTTAACCAAGATCCAATAAAGCAAACACAATTAATGTGGAGTATTTGCCTTACTAAAGGGTGGAGTGCTACATCCAAAATTTAAAAATCTAAAAATCAGATAGCCTCTCTCCCAAGCTGAAACTTACATTCCATTATGTATGTAACACTCTCTTTACCATTAGAAAATCCTGTAATAATTTTTTTTTCAAATTTGACAAGAGGTTCATTGCACATCATGAATGTAGTATGAATGTTTTTGGGGTTTCTTTGTTCGTATTTTTCAGAGGGCAAAAAGCATGATGCAGGGATGCTGCGGGACTCTGGCCTCTACAATGATCTTCAACGCTATGCATTCTCACCAACAGGCCAGCCACTATGCATTTATGGGGATCCTGCTTATCCATTACGAATACACATTCAAGCACCATTTAGAAATGGAATCTTGACCCCCCAGATGCAAAACTTTAATGCCGCAATGAGCACAGTGCGAACCTCAGTGGAATGGTTGTTTGGGGATGTGGTGAATTCTTTCTGTTTTCTTGACTTCAAGAAAAACTTAAAGATAGGCCTGAGTCAAATAGGAAAAATGTACATAGTTTGTGTGCTACTCAGGAATGCCCTGACATGCCTATATGGAAATTCCACTTCCGAGTTTTTCAATTTGGATCCCCCCACTTTACAAGAATACTTTGCTTAATGCCCTATTTTTTTTCCTATCACAATAACAACAACAACAACAGCTTAACAGCAACAAAGCATTTTTTCTGTTGTTTGTCTATAACAGCTCCAACTGGACAGTCTATTTAGACTAAAAAAATATTTCACTTTGATATGTGAAATGTATGAAATTGAAATATTAAAGATCCAACAAGTACTTGAAACATACAAGCCAGTTATACAGTTAAAATGTAATAATCCTTAACATTGAAAAAGGGTGAGACTAATACCAAGTACACAGGTTGAAATAAAGTTTCAGAAAGCCAAGGTCTTATCTGTTAATATTCAGAGCCTGTCTGGTAAACACAACCAATTAAAACACAACTTAGTGGGCAGAAAAGACTTGTTGTTCACTAGTTCTAGCCCATTTTGTTGGTAAGTTTATCAAGCACGGCCATGAAAGCCTGGGACTGTTGCATCATCATCATTTGGATGTTATTAGTTTGAACCTGTTGCTGCTGCTGTTGCTCCTGCATTAACTGCATCATGGATTTCTGCTGATCTAGAAATGAGGTTAGCTTTTTTTCTTCCAGTTCCTGTTGTTTACGCTTGAGTGACAGCTCTTCCTCTTTGAGTACTTTGTCACTCTCACTTTTCTCTCGCAGATACTCAATTGTATCATTCCCACTTCTCCTCTTCTTCTTCTGACAATCCTGCTCTCCCTCTTCAACTGCCCTCTTCTGAGTTTCTCCCAACTTTTCCATAGCCAGTTTTCTCATACTTTCTGCCTTATGCTTGTCAGCCTCATCTTTTTCTTTCCTTCTCCCATCACCATCTTGATGTTCAGTTTCTGCAGCTTCTTCCATCTCAATTATCTCTGCTAGTGCTTGTTCAAGCTCTGTGGGTTCAGGGTTTATTCCACTGGCTTTTTCTTCATCTTTCATTTTCTTTTTGTATTTTTTTATCAAAACTGCAATGTGGTCACGCACTGATCGTTTTGTGACAGAAAAGTAGACATCTGATGTGCTGTTCAAGTTGGCACTGATTCTGTCCCACAGCCTTCCTCGTTCGTTTGAATTTTTTTTGGCCGAGTATGGATTGACTGATAAAACTTCTCTACATAAAAGTAGATCATGATCTTTAGTCCACACTTGCACTCCTGGAAAGTTGAGACTGTGCAAAAAAAAAAAAAGGTGTGTATGTTGTAGGTTAAAATGAACCCCAGGTTAAAATGATTTCAACCTAGGTTGATTTGTATTTTCCTTTGTTTTAGATGTAAATTACCCACCTTAACAAAGAAAAATACAAATCAACCTAGGTTGAAATCATTTTAACCTGGATTCATTTTTACCTACAACATGTATTCACTGCCACTGAAAACCAGCTTGTTCAATACCAACCGTCACTTTTTAGAGAGAGTCTCAGGGTTGGTTGATGTGTAAATTTCTCTACATTTCCATAATTTTTTTTCACATCAATTGATCCAAGTTTATTTCTCTTTTCTGATCAAAACTATAAAGACTGTCTATGAAGCATGAAAGAAATCAATTTTTTGTCAGACAGCATGGTGGTCAATTTTAAAAGTAAACAAAGTTTTGAACAAATTATTCTGAGTATAATAAAATACAGCCAGTTAAACTTAAGGATAATCCATAGTCAGTGGAGGGCAGGTGAATTACAAATGAATGATAACAACAAGCAAAATGGTTAGAATGGAACTGAAGGCAAATTGGCAATTGAAGACTGTAAGTTATGCTGACACGGTTGAAAAACAGTAAGATAAAAACTTTCGGGAAGCCATGCAAAAGCTTTCATAAAGTTTCGGTGACATAAAAGTTGCTTGATGCTCGTAAACCTTTTATTTTTTCGATGTCACTCAAACTTCACGTTTTTGAACTGTTTAGGTCGTGTTTGAGAATCGAACATAAATGAATTTCCCCCTGAATTAAACAAAATTCGCCTTCAGTCCCTGAAAACATTAAAATACACACAGTTGTCGATTCTGTCAAGTACGTTATCACTACCCTCAAACAAGTGTGAAAAAATATGAAAAACATGTGAAGGAAAATCCTTACTCTGACATCCCGGATACGCACGAGGCCATTGAACAGAGTGATTTGTTAGCGTTTTCTCACTTCTTTGCACCTGTGGAAAAAAGAGAGGCGTACCAAAAGTAAGAAGATATGTTCTGAATTACAAAAGTGACAAAAATCGGCAAATGAAAGTGCAATTTTATGAAAATTTCAGGTAAAGTCTACTCACGTTCCACTCACGACGCTAAAATCAAAACATGGCGTTCTGTTCAGAGATTGAACGCGGTCCCAGCCAAGAATGGTCATGCGCAATACTCGCAAGAGGCTCATCTTAACTTCCGGTCGCGTTCTACACGGAGGACGTCCTCAAATCTTAAGGTCCCTAATAACTAAGATAGTACGCGCGCTCTGATTGGCCGAGAGGAGTGTTTACATGAGAGTATGTAAACATGGTTGTGACGTCAAGATG